>NW_015505337.1:688487-708173 GCF_001515645.1 Sinocyclocheilus grahami
TTTTGAGATGTCACCAATGGCAATAGTGACCTGCAATAGTTTGGCAATAGGCAATAATTTGACCCTAAACGAGATCAAACATGACCAAATGGGAGAACATTTTATTAAATATTTATAAATTATAATTTCATATAATTATACAGTGGTGGCCAAAATTATTAGAACACTAGTATTTTCACTAGCTAAAAAATGGTTTTAAGTCAGTTATTTTTATATTTTGCTGTAGTGTGTCAGTAGGAAATATACTTTTTTAGCAACGTCTCCAAGATGCTTCAAGTGACCTACCTGCAAAGCTACCTGAAAAACTATGCACAAGTGCACCTAGGGCAAAAGCTGCTTTAAACGCTAAGGATGGTCACACCAAATGTTGATTTAATTTAGTTAATAGAAGTTAATGGATAAAGAAAATCTATTTATGACATTATTTTTGACAGCTTCCTCATTTTACAGCATTTTTACACAAGTGCCTAAAACTTTGAACAGTACTGTAGCTTTGCAGGTGGGTTTCTTGAAGCATCTTGGAGACATTTCCACAGTTCTTCTGGATTTAGTCTGTTTCAGTTTGTTCTGTTTCTTCATGTCATTCCAGACAGACTGGATGATGATGAGACCAGATCTCTGGCTGTTGTCAGACTCCTTGTGCAAACAAAAATCTCACTGGATTATTACAATTAATGGCAAAATTTATATTTGGAAATATAAACTGACATACTCACACACTACAGGAAAAGATAGAAATAACTGACTTAAAACCATTTTTAGCTGGTGAAAATACTAGTGTTCTAATAATTTTGGCCACCACTCTATAAAAATTAATTTCACAAATATGTATTTTTTTTACATTCAAATGGTATTGTTGTGGTATTGTGGTACATATACATATATACATACGAGAGCTAACATTTGTTATATGGAAAACTTGGATATTTTTGTTCCGTGAAAATAAACAAACAAACAAACAAACAAACAAAGTTTGAAGGTGATGTAAACTTCTGAATTTGAATGAAAGGATGCACAATTATTTGAAATGTAATTGAAATTAATATTATTGTAATTTCTAAACTAAGCATAGTTTGTTAAAAAAATACTTTCAGTGTTGATTTGACAAAAAGTGTTTAAAATGGTACCTATACAAATTTAGATCATATAAAATTAATCACCTTTTGTTGATCAGCATGAAAAAAACACTAATTTCCCTGCAGGAAGCATTCCCTGTGTTGAATTCTATGAATTGCAATTTAATACATTCCTCTTCCTGTCATTCTAATTCAACTTCCTGTTAGGTGTGGTCAGTTCAATTCAAATTTCATTTCAAAAACTGAAAAGGAGTCAACTGGTCGATTCTAGATTGTGTGGTTTGATTGTACTGACCAAATTTAGATTCTGCCACAATGCGTAAAACAAACAAAAAAAAAACACATTTTACCCTACAGTAATCCTTAAATGTAATTGTAAAAGACACCCAATAAATAATAATTTTGGAAATTAAAAATACACCCAAAACGGTTTGGGCACAGACGATTACCAGAGCGAATGTGTGTGTTTTGTAACAACCCACCTGAAGGGTCTTCCTTCTGTTAGTGAACTCCGAATCTCTCGACCCCTTGTGGGAGGGAGGGCAGCATGAGAAAAGATCTGTAGCTCAGATGAAAGAAGAAGTCTTCTAAGGAGCTCATGTTACATGCCTCTCCAAGATGCTTCAAGTGACCTACCTGCAAAGCTACCTGAAAAACTATGCACAAGTGCACCTAGGGCAAAAGCTGCTTTAAACGCTAAGGATGGTCACACCAAATGTTGATTTAATTTAGTTAATAGAAGTTAATGGATAAAGAAAATCTATTTATGACATTATTTTTGACAGCTTCCTCATTTTACAGCATTTTTACACAAGTGCCTAAAACTTTGAACAGTACTGTAGCTTTGCAGGTGGGTTTCTTGAAGCATCTTGGAGACATTTCCACAGTTCTTCTGGATTTAGTCTGTTTCAGTTTGTTCTGTTTCTTCATGTCATTCCAGACAGACTGGATGATGATGAGACCAGATCTCTGGCTGTTGTCAGACTCCTTGTGCAAACAAAAATCTCACTGGATTATTACAATTAATGGCAAAATTTATATTTGGAAATATAAACTGACATACTCACACACTACAGGAAAAGATAGAAATAACTGACTTAAAACCATTTTTAGCTGGTGAAAATACTAGTGTTCTAATAATTTTGGCCACCACTCTATAAAAATTAATTTCACAAATATGTATTTTTTTTACATTCAAATGGTATTGTTGTGGTATTGTGGTACATATACATACAGACAAAAGAGAGCTAACATTTGTTATATGGAAAACTTGGATATTTTTGTTCCGTGAAAATAAACAAACAAACAAACAAATCACAAAAGTTTGAAGGTGATGTAAACTTCTGAATTTGAATGAAAGGATGCACAATTATTTGAAATGTAATTGAAATTAATATTATTGTAATTTCTAAACTAAGCATAGTTTGTTAAAAAAATACTTTCAGTGTTGATTTGACAAAAAGTGTTTAAAATGGTACCTATACAAATTTAGATCATATAAAATTAATCACCTTTTGTTGATCAGCATGAAAAAAACACTAATTTCCCTGCAGGAAGCATTCCCTGTGTTGAATTCTATGAATTGCAATTTAATACATTCCTCTTCCTGTCATTCTAATTCAACTTCCTGTTAGGTGTGGTCAGTTCAATTCAAATTTCATTTCAAAAACTGAAAAGGAGTCAACTGGTCGATTCTAGATTGTGTGGTTTGATTGTACTGACCAAATTTAGATTCTGCCACAATGCGTAAAACAAACAAAAAAAAAACACATTTTACCCTACAGTAATCCTTAAATGTAATTGTAAAAGACACCCAATAAATAATAATTTTGGAAATTAAAAATACACCCAAAACGGTTTGGGCACAGACGATTACCAGAGCGAATGTGTGTGTTTTGTAACAACCCACCTGAAGGGTCTTCCTTCTGTTAGTGAACTCCGAATCTCTCGACCCCTTGTGGGAGGGAGGGCAGCATGAGAAAAGATCTGTAGCTCAGATGAAAGAAGAAGTCTTCTAAGGAGCTCATGTTACATGCCATCACAATAACAAGAAGCTACTGTTTCCCTCCTTCACTTCTTGCACATTGTCTTGCATTCTGACACCTCTATTGACGATCGAGACAGGATGTGTCCCGGCACAATAGAGACTATGCTGAAACTGTTGATTATCTTTATTTGAAATCTTGTTTCGTGTTACTGTATGGTCCTTATACGGCTCCTCCGTGCAGGCTTGCCCTCGACCCTGACACGCCGGTGACTTTCTCACTCTCTCTCATCTTTTCCACAATGATTAAGAGAACAATGTCTCACATTATCAGCAGCTCAGAGACTCTGTCACTGAAGGCTTTCAACCGTTTTAATACTTCTGGCGGTGCATGAAGAAACCAAAGTAGACGGCCTTGTCTTCCACTCAGCTTGAATGGCTTTGTTTGGTGGGCCTGTTTTTTTTGCATGTCCGTCAAACCTGTGGCCTCGGCCTGAAGAAACCTTCAGTCAGCATGTCCTGAGCTCTGAAAGATGGGATTCACATGGAGTAAAATATTTATACAAGAGGGGCAGCACTATCAGTTTGACTCTGTGAACCCTTTTCATTACAGTACAGGTTGGGGCAACTGCAACCAACATGATTTACCTCCCTCAGCTCAGTTATAATGACACCTTTCACCAAAAAGCATGTACAGTATATATTAAGTTTATCTTTTAAAATATCTTAAATGAGAAAAGTCTTTCTGGTCAGAAAATATATAAAATACAATCATCTAGTTTTGTTATAGATAGATAGATTATTTTTTCAGTTTTTTTGTTATTTAAAGTTTATGTTATTTAGTATTGTTTGCTTATGTACAGTTTAAAAACCATTATGCCTAAGGAGAGTCCCCATAAACCATAAAAAGCAATGTGGTTTATTAACACACACACACACACACACACACACACACACACACACACACACACACACACACACACACACACACACACACACACACACACACATTTTTGAAACAGGAGAAATCCTGACACAACATTTCTCAAAATCCACATAATGCAAAACCATAAAATATTTCTTAGAAAAATCTCTTCAAGGTTTCAAGACAAAGCATCATTGTGTGTTTCTGGCACTTGAGAAATGCATCCATACAAATACTTACGAGGATATGCTTAAGGCATTTTCAAAAGCATCTCTGTTTTGTTTTGATATGTATCGTGCTTGAGTGCCATTTTATTTTAAGAATAAAAGATTCCAAGGACAGTCTCAAAGGAGCAGGATGAAACGACACATTTCAATTAAATAACATAACTTTTAATTAACTTCTTTATCCCTGTTTACCTTCTCACATTTTCTCCTGTGTTTGTTTTAAGATAAGATTGCTTATTAAAAATATGTAGAAAGTGCTCCACATTAATAGTGAACTGGTGAATGTGTGTGTGATTTTGATAAGCCTCTCCAACAAGTTTTACCTTACTGACCTTTAATTCTCAAGATCAACTTCCTTCAAACACAGTTCTACTAATATGTCACTTTTTGGTTTGTTGATTCCTCATCATTTTTACCATAGGAATCCTGATTTTTACCCAAACTTTTTTCAACTCTAATTTGCAGTATTGTTCCATATTCCCCCAAGGCAAAGGTAAATGAAGGTTAGCTGTGGCCGATGGCTGAGCAGACAGAGAGAGAGAGAGACCTGTTCACTGTGCCTTTGCGATTGTTCAAGCCCTCATCCCAGCATGCAAGAGCGCAGTATGAGTCTGCTACAGCAGGTTTTAAATTCCACTTCTTGCGTAATTTATCCATCAAACTGCCTACACAATGTCCCTGTACTCCTGATTTCCAGTTGTGAGTCCACTGAAGGAGAGCTGAAACTGTTCAGAGAAACACCTGCCGCCTCGTTTTCTTGTTTTAGATCTTCTCTTTTTTAGTCCTGACCACCTCCACATTATAACAAATACAAAATTCAATTAAGGAAGCAAAGTCATGGAAAGTCATGAAAACATCACTTACAGTGAAAGTAAATGAGTTCCAATTTGGGAGGATTTAGCAGAAATGTGAAGCTTATAATTTTATAAAGCACTTACATTAATTCTACTATTATTATTTGAGCTATGAAGTTCTTTTTATGGATGTTTTAGGCATTACGACATCATGGCAACTAAGAAAAGATTAATATAACTTTACAAAGAAAAGGTTAATAAGCACTTTTTTCAGACTAAAATCATGTTGGCATGCATATTGTTTATGTCTTGTGAAAACAACTTTGAAACATGTATTTTAACATTTTCGGATTGGCCCTATTTACTTCTATTGTAAGTGCCTTAACCTCATTTTATTTATTTATTTAAATTTTTTACATAAGTACAAATGCAGATTCTAAGTCAGTAATCAAAAAAAATTGTGTGTTGAAAACATAAATAATGACAAATATAAAGGCCATTTATAATGTGACGGATATCATATCTAAAATACGACTTGGAAAAAAGGCAGTGAAAAATTTCAAATGGTGAATCTAGGACAGAAAAAGAGCTATAGCTCGTACACTATTCTAACACATGAATTAAATTCATTACATCTTTAATTAACAGGGTATTAAATACAAATATGTGAATGGTCTTTGATTCATCATCCTTTAAACATTCAAAATTGAGTTAGGACTTTAAACTTGCAGGTTTTGCTGTTATTATATAACCTAGAAAGTCTTTACGATAAATTAAAATCCATTAGTTATAACAGAGAGAAAAATAAAGCTAGTAAATAACATGACATTTCAATGTCTTTAACCCTCAAAGTAGGTAAGAATGCAAATACCGCATTTGATTAGAAGACATGCTAATTCATTTAATGTATATTCATAAGGGGGTTTATATTAAGCACATTACATACAGTACAAGTGCCTTATGTTTCTTTATGACTGAAAGCATTCTTCCACTTAGAGGATGTGAAAGGTCCTCAGATAGATGCGGAGACAGCAGACGTAGTCCATAGCTAATTAATTCATCATTAGCCTTTCTTTGGTAAACACAAAGCCACAATTGCAGTGCTCCTTTAACCTTGAAGTTCAGGAGTGGCCAACTGTGATAATCTTTCCCACTGTCGTTATTATTATCAAAGGGCTCAAAGTGTGGCAAGCATTTGTGTGATCGCGCACACACACACACACACACACACACATGTGGAGCGAGAGTGTGTGAGTAAGAGGAAATGGAAAAAAGCGAGAGAGACATTTCAGGCTGTCCTTAGCGCGGCCCCTTTGTCACAGCAGAATCAGATCTACATTACCCGTGCTCATCAGATAGTGAGCGTTTAGAAACAGGAGGGGGATATTGACTTTTCCTTTCTTTTTTTCTTTTCTTTTTTTAAATCACTGGCGAGGCATTTAGTGCCTGCAGGAATGTCAAATCTCCAACCTGCATTTTGATGTCTGTGCCCCAGGTTAGGTCTACTCTGGCATGCTTGGAGCTCCGTTGTTTGTGCTTTAGCATCCATTAAGCGTCCTTGACTCAATGTTACCCAGGGCCTTTAGCCTTTATGGTCAGCTCAGGGCGTCATGGCTACCGCAGGTCTGGAGAGCAAGGTGCACGGATCGGGAGGAAAGGAAGAGTTTCCTTTAATGGTGCTGAACTGAAGTAATTACTTTTGACTTTTCAGATCTTGCCACAATAAAGCTCACTATTAAAGTGAGTATCAAGGGTAAGTGGTGTCAAAATAATGTGCAGTTCGGCTGAAAGGAGGCTGGTATAATGTGTGCCTTTAATTAATTTTACAGTCACTTCCCAGTGCTAGCGCTGTTAAAATATGCAGGACATTTACTTTGGTGGAATATGTGGATTCATCCTTCTTTGAAACAAAATTACTGTTGATATTCAAAAAAAAATTCATTTAATCTCTCTAAACAGTTTGTCTATTTAGATTGTTTGTATATTAGATTTTATTAAGCTTGAGTAGCTAGCATATATTATTCCATCTGTGCATATATGTTGATCAGACGAACACCTGATGAAAAACTTTTCTGACAGTTTAAAACAACTTTATAACATTTATCGCTAGAAAGACCTATTGACTTAATTTGCTAAATGTAATTTACATAGCATTAAAGAATACATTTTATGTGGAGCACAAAATGAAAAAAAAATAGCATAATGGGAATTCCAAGCTTTAAAAAAAAGACAAAAATGGAGGGGAAAAATACCTTAAATGCATAATAAAATGGTTAATTTGACTTGTACACTCTATTTCAAGTAAATAAAATAAAATAAAATATATAGGTAAAATTCAACTTTATTTATTTATTTTTTCACTCAAAATAACCATAACTGTATGAAACTCACAGTTTAAAAAAAAAAAAAATTACAGGTGTGGGTCTTGCCTTTATTTCCTTCACTTTCTTCTTCTTTTCTTTCTGTTTTGTGACATGAAAAACCACATTCACCTGATGATATCACTACTTTATTTTTTAAATGTAATGGTTATCGCCAATACCAGTATATTGTGATATCTATGTTTAAAGAATAGAAATTTAAGCCATAATTCACTGAAAATCCTGCTTGACATTTGTGATCTCCATTCACTTTCACTGTATGGAAAAGAGCAGCATGGACATTGTGTTAAATGTCTCCTTTTGTGGTCCACCAAAGAAACACACACAAAAAAAGTTTTAAATAACACGAGTATGAGTAAATGATGACAGATTTTTTTAATTTAGTGTGAACTTTGCCGATTAAAATGTCCTCAGTTTAAGAAGCACAGCAGATACAAACACACAACCACCAGTTATTATATGGCTGAGGCAGCGAGACAAAAGCGCTTCATTCCATTATTTTTTTTTTCCTCCACCATTTTCCTCAGTCATTTACAAATGCGCCATCCCGTACTTGTTTTTGGCAGACACACCCCTATCGGTTTCTGTCTCTATTATCCGTACAACTGTGTATGCATTAGCCCACCGGCCCCATATTCAAAACCCTCATTATGCCCGACCGCTATCTGATGTTACAAAAATGGTAATGGCACACAACTCTAAAGATGGCAGAGAAGCAGTCGCACAGAAAAAAAGAAAAAGAAATATCCCCGCTAAGATGATGAGAGAGCGAAATCAAGCCGCCGGAGTGTCCTTCTTCCTTTTACCTCAATCATCTGACCGGCGTCCCCGTGCCCTCTCGGCCCTTACTGCCAACACCCTACCGTCGTCCCCCTTCCATACCTATTTCATGTTGTTTAATGCCACCCTCCTCTTTTGAAGTTTTAAAGCAAGGTTCAAAAGAGCCAGGTGCTGAATCATAATATTAAAGCAGAGGAGGGGGGTGGAGGCTTCATAAAAGCAGGAAGATCTGAGCGGGCCAAGGCAACAAACATGGCTTTCAACTGCCTTTCTGTCGGCCCCTTCTGCAGATGTCACCAGTTGTTATCCCCAGCAGAGACTTCAAGCGTGGAGCAGCGCCCCTGGCTCCGTCCGCGCACACGTTTCAAGTGTCAATCACGCGGGGGAGGGCTTCCTGGTCACTGTCCTGTGAAAAGTGCCAACAATTTGCCATTGATTTAACTCACTCAATACACAAAGATGGAGCCAGCTTTGTGCATGAGGGGTGGGGGGAAAGACCCTTTGGCAAGGTTATTTTACTGAACGGCGCTTTTGCACTCGGCGCTCCTTGGTTTGACTGCCACATAACAGCCGTCTATGCCTGATCTGAGCGACGGGCAAAAATGAAAGGGGAAGGAAAATTGTTTGGAGGCAAAAGAACATGCAAACTGAAAGGGAAATCGTGTATTGAGACAGATAGCAACATTGTCTGAGACAACAAAACTTCCTTTTAACCTCGTTTAGCCTCCAAATACCTCCTGGGAGGCCGCATTGTGGAGGTTTCTTTAAACACGTTTAGCACTTCAGTGCCTCGGAAAAATGAAACGAATACTTCTTACGCTCAGTCATCGCTGAGAGAGGTTTTGCTGGTTGATTGTTTGATGTTACTGCTAGGAGAGACATCAAACAGGAAAGCGTCAATAGTCTGACTAACGTCGAGGCAAATGCCTCAGAATAGATGCTTTTTTCAGGGCTGTTTCAGGCTGTACTCGTTGAGCTGCTAGAACAGAAAGAGAAAAAAAGCAGCGAGACAGAATCTGACAGTATATAAACCTTTTACACATCAGTTAACTGGCTTGTTTTTTTAAAAAACATAATCAGTAAACACCTGTCAACGCCATTCATGTTCCCACTGATTTATCCAGTAACTTTGACCCCTGGGACCTTTAAGATACAAGTAACAATCAGACTTTTTTCTCTTTCTCATTCACGATCGGCGTGGCCATCTGGCTGGAACATGTTTTCCTCCCACAAAAGAGGAAGAAAAAAAGAGCATAGACACATTTGACCTTGGCACGTCCTTTCACCTCCTTGTACCTCTCTCTCCCCCCTCGGGGGTCCCGCCAGTGAGGACACTGTCAGTCAGAATGGGACATCCTGGATACATAATCGTGGGGAGTAGTTATGGATTTCCCCCATTGCATTATCTTTCAACAGCCTGACTTTGGGAAGAATTACTTCAAGACTCCATTTAGTCTACTGCAGACAAACAAGTTCGCAAAGTCTTGCTGTATTTTTAACCCTTTAGCTGCTGAAAGTTGTTCTGATCACTGAAATAAAAAGCATGCAAGAACCATTTATGTATACAACAAGAAAGAACAATCTGTATGTATGTATATATATATATATATATATATATATATATATATATATATATATATATATATATATATATATATATAAAACAAATATTTCTTCTAGCTATTTACAAATAATCATGGGGTAATTTAAATTTTTTGGGTGAACCCTTTAAACAGCTAAAAGAATCAAGTGCTACTAGAAAATATTGCTGACGTTATTTCCTGTGCACTGCTTTAATAGTTGGTTTAGACCACTGTAAATAATCAACACTAACTACTAATTTACTAAACACTGGAGTTTAACAAATCAGATACTGTTTAAGGGGGTATGTTAGTGATCATACTAATGCAAATTAATTATTTACTGTCTAAGTGTTTATTTCTGTGTGCTTTTACTTTTTTTACGTTTGTGTTATGTTATCGCGATAATCCATTACTAGTGAGATTTATTCACACACACTGCGGTTTGTTTCTTTGAACTGAATGGAATTGTTTTTAATGGAAACGCTGATGTTAAACGCTCCGGATAACTGCCTTAAAATCTTTAAATAGTAGGTTAACAATTCAAATATTAACAAAAAATTGTGTTTTAGTAAGCATTAAATATCTGTAGAAAGTCTGAAAACTAATCACTTCAGATGGAAGTGATGTTTTGGACCAAATATATTTGAGTATAAAAGCTAAATTTGAGAACTAATGGTTAAAGAAATAGTTCACCCAAAAATGACAATTTGCTAAAAATGTGCTCACTCTCAGGCCATCCGAGATGTAGATTTATGTATATTTCTAGTAAATTTTTAATATACTAAATAATCACTTTATATGTCTTATAGACTTTGTCTACATGTTTACACACACACACACACACACACACACACACACACACATGCAATTCAAAGCATTTCTTTTATTAAAAAATACAGTAAAAAGTAATATTGTAAAGTATTTTAACAATTTAAGATATGTCATTACTAGAATTAGAACTAGAACTAGGACATTAGAATGTCTTTACTGTCACTTTTGATCAATTTAATGTGTCCTTGCTGAATAAAAGTATTAATTTCATACTACCTTACTTAAAAACGTAATAACCTTAAGAGGAAGATGAAAAAAAGCTGTATTTATATAAATCTGTTAATGTTTACACTAACAATACTGATACTTTCTTGTACACACACACACACACACACACACACACACATTTAAACATGGAAAAAATATTTCCAATATAATATTTCTATCTCGAGTTCCAAGGTGTCAATTAAAGAGCAACTGATTTCAGCGATATACGTCAAAGACATAAATATCTCTTCCACACCTTGTCCACCTTTTGAAAACCTTTTTTGCAAAGATCATCAGGCCTAATTCGGGAGAGTTAATGTGAATTCCACAGGAAATGAGTTGTTTTCAAACGGGGTCAAATTAAGCTTTGGCAGAGCGACACGCACTGACGGACACAGGAATATACGTCATTAACCATATTTGGCGATGCCCTTTCAACTTTACGGGTCACAATGGAAGCGTGCTTGTAATGACACTGGATGCCTGCGATGAAAGACGCTACAATTCTTTATTTGCGAGGTCGACTCTCCAACACAGACCGAGCACATGAAGGGGTTCCTGTAGATCTCTCGTACCCTCACGAGCATGCACTTTCCTGAACCCTGTTTGAACCGTGCCAAGCTGCCCAAACACAGAGAAACAGAGCAGTCCCATGGGCCCGGATTTTACAGGAGGGCAGTTGCTATGTCACGTACCTCAAACAGAGATGATTGGCTCGAGGAGTGATGCAAAGGATCTTGGGGGCTGCTTCGGGCTCCGCCGTTCTGTAAAATAGCAGGAAGCATATATCTGTCAGTCTCCATTTAAAAGTTCACCTGTAAGGAAATGTTCTGGCCAGCAATGCTGACACAATCACGGCGCCTAGCAACACATCCTCCTGATCACTGCCTTTTGTGATATGACATGCTTCTGAACCACAAAGTTTCCTGCTTTGTTTCAGTCTCAGCCAAGCCTCTCGCCTTTGTTCACCATGCAGAAGAGGAAAAAATACGACAGAACGAAGCACAAGCGAGAGGCAGAACGAGGAAGAGATGCCGGTGTCCGTCATTGTCCGGCACAGTGTCCTCTTTTTTCACAGTCACATGAGGATGTCTTCAGAAAATCACATGGCTCTTTTTGTTTGACGGCCAAGAATACTGAAGGTTGTGATATAACGATTCTATTCTTCTGCCAACAGCACATATTGAGTGGCTCCTCTAAACACTGGGAGGACACTGCTAATGCCCTCTCTTTGTTTGCCGAGAGGTAGATTTCAATTACAGGGGTGGAGAACTAGAACTAGTTGTACAATCCTTTTTTTTTTTTTCAATCCCCTCACATAATTTCATGATCAGAAGGCTGTTATTGTCTGACACCGGCACATACGGCGTTGGGTTTATACTGCAGGCTTGTTGAGCTGTGTAAGAGTGAAAAAATTGTTAGGTGACTTGGGGGCCTTGCAGTGTCCACCTGGCTCAGTCTGCTGCCAAAGTTTCTATCACACCTCTGAGATTGCTAAGCCCACCTCCTCACCTCGCTCCCCTGGCACACGCCTTGTTTTCAGTGTTGTTTTATTCCCTGTAGAAAAGGTCAGCCAATGAAATGACCTCTGTGGTCCTCCAATTCCTAAACCATGAGTGATTTGCATAAAAGACAGGAGACCACTGAAAACAACAACATTGCTAGGGTTTCCCAAATGAGGGTTCGTCTACACAAGAATGTGGTAGAAGTGCTAATGGTGCATTAAATTAACTAAATACAAAAATGTATGTAAAAATAAAAATATAGCAATAACAATATAATAACTGTGAACAGTAAAAAGAGATTAACTGAAATTTAGTTTTAAAAAAGTGAAAATAAGTCATTACAAAGAAAACAGTCTAAGGATTTTACTTCACAAAAACCCCTTGCTTTGACATGACTGTTCTGAAAAATTGATTCCAATTTGTATCCTTGCAAATAATGTGTAAAAACAACAACATTTCTAGGGTTTCCCAAATGGGGGTTCATCTACAAGAAGTTAAAATAGTGGTAGAATTACTAGTGATGCATTAAATTACTAAATAATAAAAATATTTATGTAAAATATAAAAATAAAATATAATAATTGTAAACAGCAAATCTGTAGTAATAACAGTAAATTATGCCTAATTACATGCAACTAACCCTAACCAAACCCAATCCCTAACCCTATACTCTCAGAAAAAATTTACAAAAAGCTGTCACAGGGATGGTATCTTTTTAAAAATGCTCTAATATATACCATTTAGGTACTACATTGTACACTTTAGGTTAAAATCTGTGCCTTTAAGGTACTAAAATGCACCTTTTATAGGTAAGTAAGGTGTACAAAGGTGTTCCTTTTGAAAGGGTATACCGTCCCAGTGACAGCTTTTTTTCTGAGATTGTATAGTATAAATGTTGTTTAATTAATAGTACTAAATGTATAAAAACACTGAACAAGGACACCTTAAAATAAACTGTAACCAAAAGAGGTTAACTGAAATTTATTATAAAATAAGTGAACATGCAAAGATTATTTAAAATTCATTAGGTTAAAAATAAAAAAGCGAAAATAAAATATTTAAGGTTATAGGGGTTTACTTGACTTGACTTGACTGAAAAAGAAGAATAAGTAGTACTTTGGAAACTCCTTGCTTTAAGGTACTAACAATTGTTTTGTACAAGTGACTTTTTGCATGACTGTAAAATGTATTCCCATTTGTACCCTTGCAAATAATAAGTGTATTTTTGAAGTGTTTGAACTGAGGAAACAACCCTAAATGGGCTATAAATATCATTAAACACAGGCTGTATGAATCAGAGCCATACGGCTCTTTTCGTCTTCTTAACTGACCATGTATTGTGCATAATGGCAAGCGCTCCTTGTGTGTGGGTGTGTGAGAGTCTGCATCTGCCTTTACACAATAAGAGTTATTAGGTTGCAAGCCTAGTTCAAACAAAGACTCTTCTGAAGTACCTAAAAACATCTGAGTATACACATTCAAAGGTCACCGCAAAGGATCAAGCAGGCCTTTTCTTAAGAACCACACATAGAGTAATATGAGCTCTGTCCCAAAAAATGTCTCAGTCCACTCCCTAGTTCACTATGCGGTGAATCAGTAGATTGTGAACACATTGCACGGGATACTAGCAAGGACTTTATTAGACTAAACACTGGATGATGTTCTGCGAAACGTTTGTATGGCCACTCATTAAAACGAGTGCTAACAAATTTGCTACATACCATAAAATCCTTCTAGTATAATTTATTTTGTTTATCAGGCATCTTCGTTGTAGCTGTTAAGAAAAGTGCAGTAGTAGCATGAAATATGCGTATCTGTCGATTTGAACTGGTTTGTGTTGCATTGTGGGGAATTTTTGGAGAGCAAAAGTTTTATCACACTGGATTGATGTTGAAAGTTAGACCAAGAAGTAACTGACACCCTAGGCAGTGCACTACTAAACTAGGGAGCTTCTTTCAAAGCCAGCATGCTCACTCATAACTCATGCAGCAACTTGGCACACAGCTGCATCCAAGAGTTGTTTTCCATCTCTGCTTTACTAGAAAAACAGCCCTGTTCCATCTCAGTCTCAGCTCGGAGATCTGACCGGGATTGATGCATCGCTTACGTAGCGGCGGAGATCTTTTGAACAAACACAGGACGTGAGATCTGCCATGGTAACTTTAGTTTGATTATAGACCTGATGACATTTTAAGGGCCGGTTTTGTTTTTGCTGAGCTGTTTTTTGTTATCACTATTAATATGATATGAAAGAAGCAGCATCAACCGAAACACAATTTAAAAAAAAGGACAGCTATGCTCTCTTGACCCATCATCCTACATTGACCCTCCATTATCTGCTTTTATCTCTGCTTAAGTCCAGCTCATCTCAGGGTATTGTCATTCTCAAGTGTTTAAGATACTCTTCCCAACCCAAATGTACAAAGCAGATGTGAGTACCATAAGCTCCAGACTCTCTCCCTTCCATCTCTGTGGCTGATGTCTTCTGGATGAGTTAGGCATTAAATATGAGAATGTTAACAGCTGGTTGTTCATCCTTACTTGAGTGCATTAACCTCTTTAGCTGCTTTTTGATTCCGGGAGAAGGGACCCTGGAAGCGCCCGGGCTTTGGCAGGGAGACAGGACGCTAAAGTCCAAAGGCAAGAGAACAACAGCGCCAGGGAAGGTAAACATGGGCGAACCCGGAGGAGGTGATCGACTTGGGCAGCGGTCACCTGCTTGCTCGCTTGCACAAG
Organism: Sinocyclocheilus grahami; assembly: GCF_001515645.1. Lineage (NCBI taxonomy): Eukaryota > Metazoa > Chordata > Actinopteri > Cypriniformes > Cyprinidae > Sinocyclocheilus > Sinocyclocheilus grahami. The sequence goes on from NW_015505337.1 coordinate 703,517, forward strand.
AAAAAGCAAAGGTCGGGTTCGTCCAGGCAGAAAAACACTTCACTTTCTTCTGCTTATTTGGCTGGTGGGGTGGCAAAGCCACTTTTGGAAGGGTTCCAGGGACAAACATGGATAAGACACACAAAAATTATACTCAAGTAAAGTACAGATACTCAAAAAGTGTACTTGGTTATTGTCCGCCTCTGGTCACACCCTCACTGTTGTCTCTTTATTTGTTTAAGACAAAGCTAAACTGTGCCCTGGAAATAGGATTTATATGATAGATCCCATCAACATCACAATAACTCATGCTCTAGGCTGAATAAATAAAGACAAATATGCAAACTGTAGTGGTTCACACAGACGTCAAGCTCCTAATGCCACTGAGGAAAAAAGGATCTTTTGAATCGCCACAGAACAACTCAGCAAAAACACCTGCCAGTTTCAATGTCCTCAGCTTCAAGACCGGGGTTAAAAAGCATGGTCTCTTTGAACTTGTTGCTCCTGAGTAAATATTGTCTTATCAACGTGTCCCTAATGGACTATCCCCTGTCTTCCAGTGAGGTAGTTGTAAAGAAAACAGGGCTTGAACAGAAAGCTCCTTTGTATTAATTTTTCTTTATCTATTGTCTCTATATTGCACACATTATCATTTGTGGTTAAGGTCTGTCTATTGAATACGACTTGGCAGGTGGTCATGTTTGCCAACATAAGAAAAGTGAGCTTCTGTCTTAAGTATGTCAACAACCTGAGAATTTTATGAGAACAAAAAGGGGGAGGAGAATAGAGAGAAAGAGAGAGAAAGTTATACAGGGCAGTAACATGCAGGTCTTTTTTGTTTGGATTTTTATGTCTATGAAGAATAATGTTTTACATTTCTAGATTTACAAGTAATTTTGATTATTTATTTATTTAATTAGTAATTAATTGATTGCAGTGCTTAAAGTAATGTCTAGGTGGTGTCACTGTCTGGAGAAAATAAGATAAAAAAAGTTTCACATTTTTGGTATAAAAAAACTTTAGCATAATACTTTATTTAGTTAAAAAAAGCTGTTAAGCTGTTTTGTGTAAAAAAAATTAATTATAATTTAAATATGATCTGTATATTTTATATTTATAAATCATATTTCTTGCTGTAACAAACATGCAGGAAGCCATTTTGTTGTCATGTGACAAAAAACAAACAAACATGAAATTATCTTCTAGATTAGACCCCTGTAGTTTTTCATGACTGTGGGCCCTATTTTAACGATTTAAGCACATGGTCTAAAGTGCAAGGTGCAGGTGCACTCAGGGCGTGTCCGAATCCACTTTTGCTAGTTTCACGACGAGAAAAACGGTCTGCGCGCCCGGCGCATGGTCTATAAGGGTTGTCCCTATTCTCTTAATGAGTAATGGGTGTGTTTTGGGCATAACGTGCAATAAACCAGTCGAAAGGTGCGTCTCAATCAGCTCCCTAGCTCATGAATCAGTAGATAGTGTACACGAATTCGGTCACTGGTAAGTTCCCTGACTCACTGCATGTTGGGACAGTGATCACTCGAATTCCAGTGACATGATTACATACAGCATCAACGGACAACATAGTAGAACGTCACCGCTTGAATTAATAAACAACAGACAGGACCAATCTCTTTTTTATATTATTATCTATTCCCTTTAAACACATCTTTCTGTTACATGTTCTTACAACATTTCAGCCGAATATTAATTATAAATGTAAAATAAATGTGTTCATTACCTGTCTAGCGATGTGAAATTATATTGAAATATACAAATTATAATTATATTATTTTTTTACGCTGCTGAAATGTGAAGTTAAGGGAGCATAGTGAGCTCCGATGCTCCCTAGTTTTTGCAGTGCATTGTGTGATTTCGCGATTGAGACAACCCTTAAAATGGCTGACTCCCTGATCAGTTGTGATAAGTAGTCCACTGAACAGCAAGTTGAAGATGAACCCAAGTGCAGCTTTATTTACAAAGTGATCCAAAATCCAAACAAGTAACACAGACTTGACGCATGAACAGACTAGACTCACCGACAGCAGGTACATACATTCAATACACGACGAGAGACAATGGCAACATGATGGCTACTTATAGCAAACAATACAGGTCACATGACAAGAACAAACCAATGAGAGACAGGACACATGACTAGGATAACCAATCAGAACATGACACAATGAACAGAGGAACCAATAGCAGGAATACAAGAGGGCAAGGGAAGCTTGACACTAGCAGCATAAATAAAATTACAAAATAAAAGACATGAAAACAAGAACATGAAACAAGCCCCAAAACAGACATTACATCAGTGCCCTACTGAACAAGGGAGCTGATTGAGACGCACCAAGAGTCTCATCTCCCATTCCCATTAAGAGCCAGTTGTGCTCACGCTATGGCGGATTCGCTGTTTACGCGGCGGAATTTGCAAGCGCAAAGACAGAACGCGTCTCCATAGAGGAAATTAGCTGCTCGTGTGCAAGGTAGCCTAATTCTGGTACATGTAATGACTATCCATTATGACATGTAGGCATTTTTATATTTATGTAGCCTACACAATAATAATATTTTACACTGTAATCCTTTAATTTTTAATATTTGTCATGTTTGTGTGCTCTGCGTCCCTGTGTGTGTAATAAGCAGAGTGTATGCGTGTTGTGGACCTGCCTATAGGTGCATATTACTAACGCGCTCTTTAAATAACAAAATAACTACTGTGCCATCAACTTTAGACCAGGTTTTAGTTGATCAGGGGCACAGTGTATTTAATTTGCCTCAAAACAGCAACACGCCAACAATGCATCTGAGCACACCTCATTTTCAGACCAGCATGATGAGTGCAAAAATGGGCACAAATGCATTTGCTATTTAAACAACGTGGTGCAGGACATGAAAATGATAACTGCGTCGGGCTGAAACTAGCAAAAAAACTTGCGTCGCGCCTGGTGCCGCATTGCGCCAGGTGTATGATAGAACAGTTAGTAAAAAAAACAAAAACATGACAAGGAAAGATTACTTCAAGTCAATTGGAGTAATCTTGATAAAATTTCATGATTAAATTAATTTGACTTTTTTATTTTTGTTTATTTATTTGATAATGATAATATTTATTCAAAGTGTAATATTTTATCACTTATACCGTGATGGTTACACCACTTGACATTTGTAAGACCATTAAATACATTTTATTTTTAAATATACAGTATAACTGCATGAAACCAACATATGTGCTAATATTACATTCATAATAACTTGGCACTTGCATTGTGAACTAGATTTTTAAATGATTCCTCCTATCATCATCTCGGACATCTTTATTTGTCATTGACCCTTACATGTGAGGGACATCACGCTATTCTCTTTAAAACATCACTTTTCCCTGTCACTGTACAGACAATGAACACACGCTCACAGGGTCGAATCACAGGGCCATTTCACACGGCAACCCAGAGAGAAATTAATTAGTGAAGAGACGTTTACATGACACAATGCCCGCATGTGACAGCCCCGCCACCTTCAACTGAAGCCAGCGGAGCCCGTAGAGACCCCATCCGCGCTACCCGCTCTCTCTCTCCCCTGCCCCGCTGAGAGACACAGCAAACTCGGCCCTTTTCTTTCCACTTTTGCTTTTTAGCACAGACAAGAAAGCACTTTCACAAACGTGGTTCACAATGGGAAAAAAACTAAAAAACATTTGGCCAGGAAAACCACATGACTGCCACTGTCTCGACCCAACTGGCTTTTGATCAATGCGGTCCTCCGCATCAAGTTTGTCTGCTGTATGCTGTCCGCCCTCAATGGCTGGAATTAATACAGCAATGTAAAGAGCTTACGATAAGTGTCTATCTGCCTCCAGCACTTGCACACAGAGGAAGGCTTGCACGCTTCGCCTTAATTTGTGTTAATTCATTTGGTCACAGACTGAAATGTGTGAAACGTTGATCCTATGAAGAGGGAAATTACAAAAAGAAAACATTACGAACGGAAGCACAATGAAGAACCGTACGACTAAAATCAAGGGTGGGTTTGCCTGAATGCGGCAACATTTCTAAGTGGATGTAATTCCATGGTGATTATATTAAGCGGGTTAAGATAAACCCGGAGGACGCTAGCATAATGCACATGTGTCTATTTGTAATGTTTTTCCTTGTACTCTTTGTATTCACAAACTTTAGCAGCACTCTCTTACTTATCAAAAGAATGGCCAAATACATATTATCCTCATGATAATTCGCAGAGAAAAAACAGTAAGGGTGATGGACGGAGAAAAAATAATATGTCTTTGACATTTTTGTCCCAGAACATCCTCCGCCAGTGACCTTCTGTACAAGACACGGTGAAAAGAAATGCTTCTCAAAAGATGAGCTGGCCGTGGAGGAAGAGGAGAGAAGAGGAAACGGAGACTTTTTCACCTCTTGCATGTCGCTGGTTTCCTCATTGGAGAGGCCGGCTCCTCACCAGCTGTCATCCTGTAGGAGAGCAGAGAGTCCGGAACACCTCCTTCATAGCTCAGCAGACTCTGCAAGATAAGACACACACGCACACACACGCACACACACACACACACACACACACACACACACACACACACACACACACACACACACACACACACACACACACACACACACACACACACACACACACACACACAGGTTTGTTTTTATGGTTT
>NW_015505337.1:708183-739832 GCF_001515645.1 Sinocyclocheilus grahami
CACACACACACACACACACACACACACACACACACACACACAGACACACAATGCACCCTCAAATATGAGAAGGTCTTTGCATGTAACAGTAGTAAAACCATACATTTGACAAAAACTCTGTTTCAAAATCGATTTCAAATAAATCCAGTTCTTTTGAACTTTCTACTCATCAAAGAATCCAAAACACTAAAAAAATATTAAGCAGAAAAACTATTTTTAACATTAATAATAGGAAGAATTGTTTCCTGAGTACCAAATCAGTATTTAGAGGCTGGGCTAATGACTGCTGAAAATTCAGCTTTGCCTTATTATTTATAAATTATATTTTAAAATATATTAAAATAGAAAACAGTTATTTTTAAACTAATAATATTTCAATTATTTTTGATAGCCTTGGTGAGCATAAGAACCTCACCATGAGCATAAAAACATTTAAAAAATCTTACCACAAAAACTTTTGAACAGTATATTTTAAAAAATCATATAGCATATTAACTAACATGATGCCAATCATTATTGTGAGAAAATTCAATACATTGCTGTTTTATTCCATGTACTGTGCACAATATTTTTTTAATAGTTTGTGTACAGTAATAATGATGCCACTATCCTGACAAACTCACAAATGATTATTTAATCTTAAAAAGTGCTGTTTCAGTTTGTGACTTTATAAACACAGTATTGTTTCCCCATGGGCAAGGATGTGCCACTTTTTCAATCCAATCGATTTCTGTCCTACATTTTTCCCCAATGAACTCTGAAATATCACATTACAGAAGTTAAATGGCTTGTAAGCAAAAATTCAAAAAAAAAAAGTGGGCTTTGATACTGTACACTAGTTTTCTTACAAAATACTAACCCAAATGATACATAACCACTGCTTAATAATTATGAAATGATGGTGGAACACTCTTAAAAATAAAGGTAGTTCACGATGCTGTAGAAGAACCTTTTTGTCTGAATGGTTCCATAAAGAACCTTTAACATCTGAAGAACCTTTCTGTTTCACAAAAAGTTATTTGTGGCGAAAGAAGGTTCTTCAGATTATAAAAATGTAAGAAAGAGATGGTTCTTTAAATAAACTTTGACTGAATGGTTCTTTGTGGAACCAAAAATGGTTCTTCTATGGCATCGCTTGAAGAACCTTTTAAGCACCTTTATTTTTAAGAGTAAAGTGTAGTGTATGTTGATATTCTGTGATAAATTGATTAATTCAGTTTATTAATGATATCAGGCATGTAACATAATTATTTTTTAATTGATTGACAGATTAATTTTTAGGCATTAAACTATTTTAAGAGATAAAATAACCTGCAAAAACGGAAAACACACACCTTGATTTGGTTCCAGTAAAATCAAGCACATTAATTGAGCAAAATGCATTGTGTGAACTGTCTGGGTTTTCCCTCTCTCAAGAGATAGACCGACAGAGACAGAAGAGATTAATAGTGTTAAGAAAACGAGAATGAGAGAGTGAAAGTGAGTGAGAGAGAGAGAGAGAGTAGCTGCACTAATCTGTGCAAAATGCTCTTGAGAATGTGGAGCTCGAGGGAAGAAGTCTCAAAACACAAGCTGAGACATATGGCAGCCATCATCTTGATTAAACTCTGGCAGCACTTGCCGTAGGATTACAGTGAAACCCTCACAAGACAACTTAATGAAGTGAGAGACATGCATCAGGATCCGTCACCCTTCTTTCTGTGAAAATGTGTCACTGCTGTTTAGCATGGAATAATTTAATAATGGATCGTTGAAAGGAACGCATTTGCTGAGTAATGTGCAGTTGATCAATTTTCAGCAGCCATTAATCCATAATTATAAATTATTATTATTACTTACTATATGGTTAGGATTAGGGTTTGTTTTAGGGTTACTTGCATGTAATTATGCATGATTAATTGGTATTATAATAGTAAGTGCATTGTGTAGCTTAAAATGTTTCTTATTTTTATGGTTATGTTGTTTCCTATGTTTTTTGCAACATTTACAGTATTTTATCAAAATACACTAATAAGGTATTTATTTCAAATATATGTTTATAAAATATGTACATCAAATGCATTGTAAATCACTTTGGGTAAAAGCCTTTACAGTTATGCACTTACAACAGGAGTCTATGGGATAAAAAAAAATAACACAACAAATGCCCTACAGACTTGAATTGCTCTGACAGACACTGCTGAACTGATACATTAAGAAATGCCTGTTTTTAGCTTTTCTGTATCATTTAGATGATTTGGATATTTACAATATTAAGCCAAACGAAGGTCGAAGGTCTGTTTCATTTTCTTTATGTAAAATAGGTCTCAGTCAGTAAAGATGACCATTTGTTGTGTCCATCTTGCTGAAGGCAAAAGCAGTCTCCTCTGTGTGAATGTTAAGGAGCAGATGCCCACCTGGCCCACAGAGAAGCCTTTTGGACCAGGAGACACCCATATGTTAGAGGAGATGATTCCTGCCGAGGATCACATACTTTACTGCCACAAATCTTACTGCGAAAAGAGAGAGAGAGATAACAGAGAAAAACAAATTTATGATGCATTCATTCTGTACTGTATATTCTGAGAATGCATGTTCACTGTTAACCAATAGAATAAAATAAGGGAAAACAAATGAAAATAAAACAAACAAACAGGAAGCATCCAAGCAATGTGAAAGTCATTTTGCTAATAGGCTACAGGATTTTATCCAGGACAGAAGGACAGTTATTTAATCTAACAAGACATTAATAGGCCACAATTTGTTTATACAGCGCAAAAAGGAGTTGTTTTCCAACAACAGTGTTCTTGACGTGGAGACAACATTTTTGCCTGAGGCAAGATTTTAGAGGAGAAATTGCTGTAGTCTTCAGAACACCATTGTTTGCTCTCATCTACCATCAGCAATGATCTTAGCTTTGACTTACAATTAAAGACATAATGACATACTTTATGAAAATAAACGTAAATAGTGGGACAGATTCTATTTATATCAGCACACTGGCTTGTAGTGCGGCATCAGCTGAGCAAACAAAACTCAATTAATCTCAACTGGAAATGTAGTTCTCTCTGTTTTCTTTGTTGCCAATGATATTCTGAGCAGTTCATCTCACACATAACTGTGCATCATGCTTCAAACAACACTGGCATAAAATCAGACCCAGTGGGGGGAAACTTTCTTAGAACACTATTTTAACCTCAAAGAGGATAAATGAATGTAGTCAGGATCCAAAATTAGCTTTTGGTCACACCTTCCAATAGCAGGTGGATTACAATATTTACTGGCCATAAATATTTCTAAAGGGCAGAATACATTACATGACTTTTGCCCAGATTCTGGAACAGAAGTCTGGAACAAGTCGACACAGTTTTCAGATTTTGGGCACTTGGAGCTGACAGATTTCACAGAAATGATGGTCAGTCTTCGATTTTTTGAGGTTCAGACTCCGATTCTATCCAGTCAGAGGATTTCAGACATATTTTGAGCTGATTTTAGAACACATATTGTTTTGATTTGTCATCCTAGCAATGAGATGCATGTTTCTGCGTGAGTTTGTTATGTTCGGAACAGCTTGAAAGTCTGGTAGTGTGTGATCCTCAGTCGTTTAGTTTATGATGCCCAGTTTTTCTCTGTAACCATTTACAAAGTTGGCAAATATATGATGCCTGGTGTTGTAAAATCTGTTCAGATTTTCTGTTCTGTCATGTAGTGTATTCCAGCCTTTACTCCCCACTGAATAAATAAATATATATATATTTTTTTTCAATATTTTTTTAGTATATTAGTGCTACTTTTCACAAAAAGGTGAAGAAAACCCATTGTGATTCCGTTTCTCACACTGGTTTACTGAGTTAATAGTAAACATAAGTTGCAACAAATGTTTTATTTACTAAACGTTAGGTCTTTTGATTTAAATTTGTCCGAAAGAGAGGAAAAATATAAATAAATAAATACATTTTAATTTAATTTTAATTTTAATTTTATTTTAGTATTAAATAAAATAATTAATTAATTTAATAATAATAATAATAATAATAAATATATTTATTTTCTTTGGATAAATGCGGTATAAATCTAAGAACTATATGGAATTTAAAAGTAAACTTGGACAAACAACAAAATACAGGCTCAATTATTTATGTTGAAGGTGCGACATTATGTTAATGCATGTGTGATTAAACATGTAAAAGATTTTAATTTGGTTACTGCACTTCAGATGCACTTCAGGTAAACAATGGTGCAAACCTTGTCCGCTAAATCAAAGGGTTTGAAGAGTAACATTTAACCCTGTCCCTGCATTGGATCCCCCAGTTTTTCCATATGAATATGAAAGGCTTATGTGTGCTCCATGACTCTAATTCCCTCTGTCTGTTTGACTGATCCCTAGAGACAAGTTGTTGACCTGTGGTAACATTGTGATACACGGACACTAAGCCACGTGGCTCCAGCAGTCTTTCCATACTCACTGGATGATGAGAGACGGGGAAGGCAAAGAGAGAGAGAGAAGAGGTTGGGGATAAAGAGGAAGAGAGTGACATCGTTTTATAAGCAAGTTACCATGAAAAATTTGTTAGCAAAATATTTGCACAGGAGTGCGCTCTGGGCCGGGTAGATAACCTATCTGTGTTTGACTTTAGCTTCCCATGCTCTAAATACTCATCTTCTGCCTGTTTGGCTTATTGATTAGTTTGGCAAGAAACTAGGCCTCTCTAGCAGTGACCAAGGTCAAATGACACACACATTTAACTCGCTAATGCTCAAACTTCTGTTCTCACACACACACATACACATACACATACACATACACAGACACACTCATATTACCCACATATGCATGCATAGAAGCAGCATTAATGCTAACGACACAAAAATAGCTATTCTAAAGCAACGTTATCTAGAGCGTTAACGCATTTCTCAACTTGAATCTCCAACATTGAATCGAATTTCTTTCAAACTACCCGACCCCGCCCAATCCGATGGCCTCCCTTTTCTCAAGCCATGCAGACTAATGTGATGTGCAATTAAAAAAGATCGTTCGAATCTTTCTGCCAGCGGTGACTTCGGTTCATCGCGCTGTCCCACACCCAGAGTGCACTGCGTGGGTAAAGAAAAACAACAGCACTAACTTCGACCTCAAACTTCCTTCTGATCGCTCTGGGGCGGCAGCAGAGGGAAGTTAGGGTTGACGTGTTAGCCTGTACGCACCGCTCACACAATTAGCTGGCTATCCTTTAATTAGTCCTGGTGGAGAATGCGGGCAGAAGGCACTCATTCCTCCCCCTGATCGATGATATTGAAATCTGAAGGTTATTTTGGGGGCGTTGGGCCTCAGATTGTCGATGTCATTCCCATCACATGTGCATTGCCCTTAAGCCTTGTTCTGAACTGGAAGCGTTAGCGGGCAACAGTGTGAAAAAAAGGTCCTTAATTCTAAGCACTTTGATTAACCTCTGCCAGCAAGGACTTGTCCGAACTGACTTGACGTACCCATGTGACGCCCTATTATTAGCCCGTATCGAGCCACAGTACACTCCCAACCTCTCAACCACTGCTCCCTCCCATCAACTACCCCCCAACCTCTAAGTTTGTCCTTACGTAGATGTATACATATCTGCCTACTTGCAGTAGGGGAGTGGGCACATGACCTCCCATTGTGAGGAATACTTGGCACGTGGCCCCGCTCCTCAGTTAGAAGCATTGTTCTGTTGAAGAGGAGAGTGACACTACTGGAGAAGATACTCGCTGACATTTTCGACTTTTTAACCACCATCAGCCCATTAATAAATGGCCGCATCTGTTTCGGAGGGAACGGGAGCGAGGGAGAAAGACAGAGGGCGAGAAAAAGAAAGGGAAATGGGGAGAGTGTGAGAGAGATGCCCGTGTAAATACACTAGCGCTAATCCAGCCAGACAAATGTGTGGAGGAGCCGAGAGAGAGAGAGGGTTTGACTTTGACTTGCGGTGTGAGGGGGCTTGTGTCAGTTCCACCTTTGCTTTATCTCATCAGCTCAGTATTAGCACATTGCATTTGCCACTCAAGTGTTTAGCATATATGTAAATTTTATAGCCCTCGACATGTTTGTCCCTGCTGACAGCCATGAAAATGTTTGCCCATGAGTTTGTGTGTCTCTGTGTGTGTGTGGACGTTCACTTTTTGGAGAAGTGCATTTGAATGATGCTCTGCAAGGTGTGAATATGCGTGTGCGTACGTGTGTCCGCTCTTGGGTGTTAGTTTCCGTATGCGCTCTGATGATAAGCGAATGAGAGCTCCCTACAATAGAATACTTGAGTATCTGAAGAAAAGGGAATTGTGTTGGACACAAGATGGCATGAACAAAAATCTGAAGACACCTTCTTTTGCTTTGAAAGGAATCTGCATTCATTCAAAGGCTTCTTTCTTCTTTAGGTACAATGGTTTGAAATTTCCTGAGCAAGTAGGCCTCTTCTTTACCCTTCAGTTGTAGAAGCAAGAGTGTTTTGTAGGTGCGAGACACGGGTGACCTTTCTTTGATAATCGCTGTGATATACGATGGGCCTAAAAGAATAGTCTGTCCCATGCTTTGCATTCAGCTGGCATGAGTGCTTTTTTCCTGCTGCAAAAGCCACCTCATAATGTTTTCTAGTTCTGTTCTATTTTAAGAGCATTACAACATTCAATTTTAACAGCATCTGAGGATCGCACCATGCATTTTCTATGTTAATGACCTTAATCGAAGGGCCACAGGAAACATGCAACATTCTTAGAAAACTTCTTTCATGTTCACAGAGGATTTGTTAGATACTGTATACTTAGCATTATGAATATAGAAATAACGCAATTTGATGTTTTGACTTTAACTAGCTGTAAAATATTTCCATGTTTTTAAATAAGTTTTTTCCCTCGAAAACACAAATTATTTAAATAGTTTGGTCTCTATAACTCTTTTTTAACCATTCATATAATATGTTTTTCAATTTAAAGAATAATTTTACATTTGGCAATAAAAGAAGTAGCCCTGCACTTAATATTTTGTAGCAAGCACAGCCTTTGATCAAAATAACTAGCAGAGGTAAAATGTATGTTATGGATACAGTGATATGACTGTTTTGGTTATCTGTCGTATCAGTCAGCGAGACTTGTTGTCTGACCTTTGTGCATGTGAATCGATAATCAACATCAGAGAGTGTGATACATCATGTACAGCAGTTGTGATTCTGTGTAAATACATTTAGACTAACTGTCTCTGGCATTAAGTAGTCTGTATAAACCTGAATTTGGCAAAATTCTGAATTAAATTAAATAGTTATAAATAGTTATACCTCACAGGAAGTTGAATTATAATTGGAATGACAGGAAGAGGAATTTATTTGGATAACATTCTGGTAAACAGGTCTGTTTTTCCTTCCATTCATCCGTCCATCCATCTAGTTATCCGGTTTTCTTAGCGCTTTTATATTTTTCTCGCTGAGCCATTTAGTCATCTTATGTCTCTAAAAAAAGTTGATGTAGATGACAGGAGTGGATCACTTTATGGCTCATATATGGTGGAAATAGGCACATCAAGGTCTCTGGAGATGGACTCACAGCCTTGAGGTTGTCCACTCTTGACAATCCTCTCTTAAACCTCCCCAAGATAATGGTAGCATATACAATGTCACATAAAGAAAGGAGACATTTTCTTGATTCAGACTATTTTTTTATAGGCAACTGATTTCTTCCTGCCTTTTTAAGCATATCAAAGAAAATTCTATGTAGATGAACTTTTAATTAACCATTTTCCTTGAAGAAATGTCATATTATCTGAAAAGTGCATACATACAAATGAACCACAGACCCTTCAATGTATTGAGCAAAGCTGAAAGAAGGTTTGAGTTAGTTGAAAGAAATGGTACTGAGAAAGAAATGAGGGAAATGTTTCAAAACTCATGAACAAGACCATTTTGAATGTAACATTCCACATTTACAAGCTGCTAAAGAGCCTGCTTATTAACAACATGCCTGGGATTTGGTGCCTTCACAGAAAGGTAGGCTACTAAATGGGTCTCAAAACACAACACTGTTAGTACTGTCCTTGTGAAAATCTGCACAAAAAAACACTTCAGCACCTTTTCAGTTGCAAAGTCTCTACTTACTCCGCAAAGAAAAAACTCAGTCCTCAAACGCATCGTCAAGAGATTAAAACATTAAATGAGTTTGGACATTACTACCCTAGATGATATTATTAAAGATATTTATGGGAAAAATAATGACTGTGCACGAACAGATTTCCAAAATCTCTGTCTTCCATTGGTCAGAGAAACAGATAGCCACACCTTAATCTCACGTTATTGGTAAGCCATGTTGCTATGTCAAGCTTGTTTGGGATATTCAAACAAACAGGGCAATGTTTTGATACAGCCACAGTGTTTAAGATCACTTTTTTTAAAAGGGGAATTCATCTAAAGATCTTTTTATTTTACACCTTTTAAAAGAAAAAGTTATGTACATAAATGTAGATCAAAAGGATATATATAGCTATATTATCAGTTAAATATTCTTTGGGGTCTTCTGGTGGATGTTGAGCTGGAAGCGTACACACAAAGCTACAAGCTTTGGTTGCTAATACATCATTGCTAATTGCTTAAACCAATCAGTGCCAAACATACTGAATGTAATCAGGCTGAAGCACTCAGATTCAAAACATCCTCATCAGGCACCGTTATCTGAATTTCTCTTCATGAGCAAAAGCTCAACAGCTTGTGTGTAGAGTCGTGTAGGTGCACGTTCGATCTTCCTCATGTCTTTTGGAGGTTTAAAAGATCATGATCATGAAGTGAGATGAGGACGAACAGAAGGAGTGATTACTTGAGATCACAGGCCCAGTGTAGAAGAAGGATTACGGCTCAAAGAGCAGTTTACACTCCTCTGCTCTCAACTCAATTTCTCAAGGCGCTGCTTTCTAACGATTGGACTTACACTCAAGGCCACGCGTTGGCAGTCACACTATCCAAACAAACACACAGAGACACGCGCATGCACACGCCACAATTCTACAAGCTTTGGTTGCTAATACATCATTGCTAATTGCTTAAACCAATCAGTGCCAAACATACTGAATGTAATCAGGCTGAAGCACTCAGATTCAAAACATCCTCATCAGGCACCGTTATCTGAATTTCTCTTCATGAGCAAAAGCTCAACAGCTTGTGTGTAGAGTCGTGTAGGTGCACGTTCCACCTTCCTCATGTCTTTTGGAGGTTTAAAAGATCATGATCATGAAGTGAGATGAGGACGAACAGAAGGAGTGATTACTTGAGATCACAGGCCCAGTGTAGAAGAAGGATTACGGCTCAAAGAGCAGTTTACACTCCTCTGCTCTCAACTCAATTCCTCAAGGCGCTGCTTTCTAACGATTGGACTTACACTCAAGGCCACGCGTTGGCAGTCACACTATCCAAACAAACACACAGAGACACGCGCATGCACACGCCACAATTATTAATAGCCGAAACAGCTGCGGATCCTCTGGCTCACACCCGAGGAGAGGAATTCCCAGCATTCAATGGACAGAAGTGTGTTAATCTGCGATTCTTCACCATAGGCAGAAGACAGATGGATTCCTTCACTCCACTTTTCTCTGCGAGTGCGATGGGATCAGCTAGCGAGAGGCACGGGTATCCACCGATAATTAAAGGTGGTGGGTGGGAATTGGAGGGATTGCTGGACAGATGGACTGCCTTCACCAAGGAGCCAGGGATCTTTGAACCCGGACTATGGAGCATATTTAATTAAAGCTCCAATTGTCCCAACGGCATGAAGATTTTTTATGTGAACACTGACCCCATTGTCTTTCTCAAGTTTCGGTATGAGCTCAGAGGTATTGACTTCTCTGAATGCGATGTTAGGAATATTCAAACATTCTTAATAAATATCTAACATGCATATAAAACAGACCTACAGTATGCATCCAATAGTCTTTTAACCCTGGGTTAACATCTTTTAAACCCTAGGTTATGGGCCAATTTAACCCTGGGTAAAGCAATAACCAGACATATTGAGAGCAGGTTAGCATCACTTTTTAAGGTGCTAACCCAGCGCCAAACATTTATATTGCAAAACAACTTTTAGCATCTGAGAGAAACATGTTAAAGATTTCGAACACTGACTATTTATTGGAGCACTAAATAAACAGTACTTTATTTAAAAAGAAGTCCCTTATTAAACCATCCTAAGCTGATATGCTGATATAAGATGATTATGATGATCTTAACTGGTTTAAGTTGGTCTCCAGACCTGGCCAAGCTGTTTTTTTTGTTGTTTTTTTGCCAGTTTAGTTCAGCAGCCAGTTGCTTGCCCAGCCTAACCACCTGAAAATAGCCCAAAACCCCTCTAAAAATAACAACCATCTTAGTTTTTTTTTCTCCAGAAAAATTAAAGATCTCACCCAGAACAGAGTAGCATGCTTTTCATGTTTTATTCGTCCACTCAGTGTTTTAAAAATTATATATACACAAATAAGAGTGTTAACTACAAATACAGTGTGAAATTGCAAAAAAATTATTTTAAAATTACAATCTGAACACCGGTAAACTCAAATATCAAACATTTATTAAAGTTTGGTTTAAATGATACAACGCAGTAAAAATCTTTGCATCTAACTAATTGTTGCTAGCTAAGCACAATCCTATTTCATAGTTATTAATCTTTAAGAAAATTATAGAAATTTAAAATTACATAACAAACCCCCAGAGCAGCCTAATTTCACTGAAATTGACAATATGACAACTATCACCTGTCCTAACTGGTGTTTGGTTGCACAGTACCTGGTAGCAACAGTAACCTGCTAAACCTGTTTCAAACTAACCCCTTTTGTTTACTGCATCATGACTGACGACCGAACATATCTAAGTGGCACGTTTCTGGTTTCTATTAGCTCAGTTGTTTAACTAGTGGAAAGGATGTGAAAGTTTTCTGCCATGGGGTAAGAGCTTTGCAAACTAACCCCCATTTACTTCTGACCACTCCATTACAGGTGTAGAGAGGGTAAAGAAAAGCAGAACGCCGGGGGTTGACATCCAACCTCTAGATACCAGGCTAATCCATCTATTCCAACCCCATTCTCTCCCTGAATTATCACCTTTTGACATCATTTTTTAAAATCTGCTGTCAAAGGAATGTGGGATGTACAATACAGGGAGGATGAGGAGTAGAAGAAGAAGAAAGAGCTATAGAGAGAGGGTGAGCGTGGGTGGGGGAATCACCTCTTAAGTCCTCAGCCTCAGTTATGATTAATGACCCAATGCACCTCAAAGTTCATAAACTTCCCAACCCGCTGATAGTTTATACAAGCTAAATGATTTATTTCAAGCGCATGCCAGACTGCTCATTCCATGTGACGGATATTTCCAGAGTCCTTGCTTGAGGTTGCATCTTGGCATGAGATAGCAAGCCTTATGAGGATAATATAGTAATTGAAACCCCCCAATACATCTCTTGAGAGAACTTGTTAGAAGTCAGTTCAGATTTCACCTGATGTATGTGACAACATCATGACAAGATGGCACCATGTCACAGTTATGTGATAGACATAGTGTATGTAAAATAAAAGTATCCGATGACTAGTTATTAACTTTAGGTTGGGTGGCTTCCAGCTATCAGAGCTATCTTCAGACTTGGAAACATCATATCAGCCTTTACATACCTCATAAATACCTTGTGCTCCGACTGCCTCCCTTTCGTTTAATGACCATTGGAGGAATCTGGCTCCTTCCCCGCTAAATGCCTCCGATCGCTCCTCTCCACGCTAGAACCTGCGTCTGAGGGATCTCTCGAACACCTGTCACCCCAAACAGCAGCGTTTTCTGAGAGCATTCTCCATCACTGTCACCCTCCCATCACCTGCCTACTTTACCTTATCTCCCTCTCCTTTCATTCATCAACATTTTAGGTGCCGCCTTTGACAAGGTCACATCTATTGCTTGGATCGTACATCATATTTATACTAGGGCACTGACAAACCCTGTGATATTGGACGCCGCTTATTTGTCTATTTACATTCTAAGGTTGTACGTGGTCTAAGGAACATTGTTCAAAGGAAAGCACAGATGTATGAGGTGATTTTAAGGGAGAGTTTTACAGAGTTGAATGACTCTTGAAGGAAAAGGTTAACTGCCTGGTCAGATGGAGTTGTGGTCTGACAAAGCCTTTGACAGGCTATTTGTGTTGGGAAGTAGACTGACCTTCAGATACTTTTAGGCACAATTATCCAACTTATTTTTTGGATTTAGCTAACTCTAAGCCAACTAATTTCAAGTAATTTTCACAAGCTATACTGAACTCACGAAGTAGTGTTTGGGGGGGCCATCTCTCCCAATAGTAGCACATATAAATTGCATATGAAATCTGAGATAATTGTTTTTTATTGTATTAATGACACTTGATGTCCAAATGATGAATTAAAAAATATTACAGTTCATTTATAATTGTTCCCTAAGTATCTTATATTTACAATAGCGTGACTATACGTGCCATTTTCCCAGGACGTGTCCTGGCCAGGATTTCTATATTGCCTAAAATATCTAGGTTTTGGCTTTGTCTGCGTGTGCAGACCGATCGGTGTATGACATCAAAATACCATACAGACGGTTCCTTATGCTTAATTTGATGTCATACAATGATCGGTCTGCACACGCAGACAAAGCCAAAACCTAGATATTTTAGGCAATATAGAAATCCTGGCCTGGACGCGTCCTGGGAAAATGGCACTTATGGTCACCCTAATTTACAACTTCAACTTGGCCATTAAAGGTATAATTTTACTGTCCTGTATTCATTCTAACAGTTGTTTCCATTATAGTGCTGAATTTATGCAGATAATACAAATTACATAAAGGGCCTACAAGGTCAAATGCTAACTGTTAGCTTTAAAGCTAAAAAAGGCCATTCAGTTTAAACTGTTCTATGGTGTGACATGCCTAACTTTAAAATGACTTTGAACATAATTTTATCATTTTGTATTGTAATTATTATGCATGCTGTTTTTATGATAAAATAACTGAAAGACTAGATAGAATATTTGTATTTTGTCATACCACTTAAACCATTTAAAATTGTCTAAATCAAATCAAACACTTTCCCTCATACAAATTTACTAGTATATATAAAACTAAACCTAATGCCTTCATTGTGTAGTATTTATCTTCTTAATCACTGCTGAGCTCCCAACATGCTGCACAAAACACATACCTGTATCATCTAAGACTAAAGAGATGGCCACAGTACACTTTTCGTTCCATTGACTTTCATTAATATGCATGCAAATTGCAAATGTGGGAGACCGGAAACACAATCTCATGCTAAGACATTTTGCTGCATTCCAAAATTCAATTTGGTGAACTCTGTTCTGTGAATTTGTATCACATAACGTGTAGCACAAACGTGACGTATCAAATGAAAGAACAATACATTACAGTGTGAACGTAAACCTGAAATGTTGCATTCTCAAAGTTTTGTGTGACTATGGCTTAAGTGTTACTGTATGATTTTAAACCAATGCCCACTTGCAGCTGTTTCCTGAAGAGTGACCTGACTATATAGTGCGGTGCACCGACTGGAATAATTCAATTGTAGAATATAATTCTGCAAAACGTTCGGTTCTAACAAAACATTCAATAGCTAACATGACATATCAGGGCACTCTTTAATTAATGTCTTAATGAAGTCTCCACTTAAAATAATTGGCTTGGCATGAATCACTTAGTGCTGATAGCATGAGCCTTTGTCCTAGTTATGATTTCCCTTTTTGTTTCTAGATGAGGTCTGTGTGTAAAATAAGATCCCATGAGCCAATTATTTGCTCTCTATGGAAAAACCTGTACGTAACTCAACTCTGACAATGTATGAATAATAAACATGGTTGATTATTATATATATTTTTGCCTTTATAGAACATTGAAGTGGAGACAAAAAAGTTATTTGCTGATTTGCTGCTCAAGATTTATTTCCCCTATTATCATTTTTAAAAACATTTGTGCTACTTAATAATTTTGTGGAAACTGATAATTTTTTTCCCAGGATTCTTTGATGAAAACAAAGTTCAAGAACAGCATTAAGGTGTAGTTACAGCATCTACCAGTAGGTGCTAACTGACCAATTCTAACCAGAAAAATTGAAAAGTTTGCAGATTATCTTTAAGCATTTTTTAAACGCATTACTGTGGCTTTGTAGACACACATTACTAAGGCCCTGAGCAGAATCACTCTTTCTGACAAAACAGGAAGAACCTCAGGTAGGAAAGAGACATTTTCATTTTCTCCCGGTCATCAAGGTCGAAACTTTTCACTTTCGCTTACTGAGACAGTAAACGTTTAAGACTTGAGACTTGTAGGGGCTGCATCAGCATATGAAAAAAAAATAAAGAAAGGATAGAGTGCTGAGCGAATGTGTTTATCATCCAACAAAAAACCTACAAGAAACCATTATTTATTTGTTTGCTGTAATAGCATAGAGTTAAGCTGATGGCACGACAGTGTGCTAAAGCTAACGGATAACAGAAATGTCTCATGGAAATGGTTTTCAGCAGTTGGACTGAACTGTTGGCAGCATTCCGAGTCTAACTGCTGTTCTTTAATCACAGGGGAGTTTTGTCCTCATTGTCAATGACCTGACAGCACACAACCTGAAACAGCAGCTACATCTCAAGAAAGGATGCAGCTGCTTACGAAGGAATTGCAGGCTTCACTAAACACAACCTAACCAGTATTTCACAGGAAATCTGTCAAGCACAGGAGCTTCACCAAAAGTAGTAGTGCACGCTCTAATGACTAGAAATGATGGAACAACGCTGAGCTGAAGGAGTTGGACAAACAGAAGGGAGTGGTCAATCCTTAACACCAAGATTCTCACCTACACCTCTTTCCATCAGTTTAGCTCTTCATTTAGAACTGTTAAGAAATGTTTCCATTGAAGAAAAAGTGGTTCAGATCTGGAAAAACCTGCTGGTCCCAGACGACTGGCACAATGTCTTAAAGTACAGCAAGGTCAGAGTTCGGCTGCTTAGCTTTAGGCTGCATTGCCAAATTAAGCTATTTAAGTGTACACTAGTGTATGCACGCAGTGCACTCCAGATTGTTGTTTCACAGTCAAAGAAAAAACAGATGAGAAACATGAAACAGAACAACAAACTACTGGAAATTGCAACAACAACCATGCTGCTGTGTGAGGGTTAAGAGATACTCTAATTTAAATGAGTACAAAGACTTTGGTCATAACTTCTGAAAAGAAGTGTAAACACTGGAGAGGGATGAAACTTTCTTGAGCGAATGTGTTAATAAACTCCTGTGTTTGTGCACTCTATGTATGTATACACTAATCGCTTACGTCAGCTGAGCTAAAGATGATCACTGGTAAACTGAAGCGCTCTTTTAACTTTACCAAACGCATTCTATATGAGATACATCAGATATACATCAAATAAACACAATATTACAATGTACAATTGCACAAAAGGCTGCAAACGAACAGCGCGCATCTGAAGTGTCTCTGAAGGAAATAATGCATTATTTATCGGCTTTAAGATATCGGCCAAATTTTCTTATCAGGCCGATACCGATAACAGAAAAAATGAGCATTTATCGGCCGATACCGATATGGTGGCCGATATATCGTGCATCCCTAGTATTATTATTCTCAAAAAGAAAAAAAAAATGAAATGAAAAGAAAGGAGAAGAAAAAGTAAACAATTATTATACAATTAACGGGCAAACTCTGCAAAAATCATACCTGTTTTTAAATCACTGAGTGATGAGAGCTCTTGAGGATTCCAACTGTCAATTTGGAAATCATAAATGACTTAACATCGAGCAAAGCATAGTGACAAACAGCAGTATTTTACCAGATCTAAGCAAAATTAAATGATGCTAACTTGTGAAAAAGTAGCTATACGATGCTAGGATGTGTTATGTGACTACTAAGTTGTTCTAAATGCTTTTATGTGTCTCTCTAAGGTATTTTTAGTGTTTAGTCGGTATTTTTACTGGTCTGAGCCAAAAGAGGTGGAATTGAATTGTGGTAATTAAAATGCTAGCCTTAGCAAACACTGCAAAATTTTTAGCGGGGAAAAAAAATGTAAAATACCACCTGGTTAACATAATTCATTGATTGATTTCAGTCTTTAAACTGATTGATTGAAACAAATCTGAATAAACTGAACATCAGTCTGATTCTGTAGCAGCTAAAAGTAGTGCACTTTCCACAGCCACGTTCACACAGCCATGTTTTATTTATTGATTTCCCATTGAAGGTCACATCAGAATGAATGCTTTGTTTTATTGAGTCTTTGACTCCTCGTGTGTTCAGTTTTTGAATTATTTATTGATATTCAGCTAGTAAATGGCAAATTTCTAATTGATAATCCATAGCAGGTTGCCTTTAGCTCCCTTGAGCGACTGCTGCCTGACCGTGACGTGACCGCGCTCCTCTGGGATGGGTTTGGGAGCAGGTTAAGTGGCGTGTGTGTTGTGACGTGCTCTGGTGTGAACCGGTCCAATAACTTGCCTGCGCGATGCACTCTGGCTGACCCGAGATTGCGGCGGGACACGGGCGCTGAACCGTACAGGCCACATCATTTTTTAATGGCCCCGCAGAAAGCCTCACCACTGCTGGGACCTGTCTTTACTTTAAAACACTCTCAGTGAGGTAGCTGTTTATAGGCTCAGTTAGATCGCAGCCGCCGGACAGCCTGAAAGGGTTTCGACACGCAGTGCATTAAGAGGCGCCCGTGGTTCTCGCGTGTCCCGCGGTGTAGATAATCACAATGAGCAAACGATCAAACGTCAGGGCATCAGCGAGAGTGACGCCCCATTCGGCTCTAAGGGTTTCACGGTTTGACTTGAGAGGTTTTGCTTGAATTTCCCAGCTAAGAATTTATTCGGATTCATTTTTTGTGGCCATTCTCTTTCTCTCACTATTTTTTAAAAAGTTATTTTTTTTAATTGTTTAGTTGTATTTTGCATTAAAAGTGTAAATAAACATTTTTAAATATTATGGAATTTTTTTTTGGAAAAAAGTCCCTTATGCTCACCAAGGCTGCATTTATTTGATCAAAAATACAGTAAAAATAGTAATATTAGGGCTGCACGATTATGACAAATCATAATTGTCGATTATTCCCTTGAAATTGTAATTGCGATTATTAATTACTATTATCACAATTTACATTGAATGATGTTTATACCATTGTTTGATGCAACTGCATGCCGTATTTTTATATGAAAATAAACAAGCTGAAAACACTCTAACTGACAAACTTTGTGCTTTTCTATAGTATTAAGCCTCAAATGACAACTATACATCGGATTGGTTTCTTCTTTAAATTATAAAAAAGTAAAAATATGAATGGTATTATAATGTTATACTAAAACTAAAATTTAAATAATGGGAAAAACGCTTAAGATAACATGTAGAAAGAAAAAAACATATCTTAAGCGTGCAGAATAACATAAGTGGACTTTGAACGATTACGTAATTGTAGCATCCATAATTGTAATCGCGATTAGAAATTCGATTAATTGTGGAGCCCTATGTAATATTGTATCATTACATTAACTGTTTTCTATTTTTTTTAAATATAGTTTATTCCCATGATGCAAAGCTAAATTTTCATTGGTGGAAATTTCATTGGCTTCATTCATTGGCTTTCATTGAAATCTTTCTAAAATGTTGATTTGCTGCTCATTTATTAATAATGTTGAACGTTGAAACAGTTTATAATATAATATAATATAATTAGTACTGTCAAACGATTAATCGTGATTAATCGCGTCCAAAATAAAAGTTTTTGTTTACATAATATGTGTGTGTACTGTGTATATTTATTATGTCTATATAAATAAATACACACACATACATGTATATATTTAAGAAAAATATGTTATGTTTATATATTAAATATATTTATCTGTAATATAAATAATATAAATGTAAATATTTACATGTATATATTTACATATATATACATGTAAATACATGTAAATATTTTCAAAATATATACTGCATATGTGTGTATTTATATATACATCATAAATATACACAAGTACACACACATATATTATGTAAACAAACTTTTATTTTGGATGTGATTAATCGCGATTAATCATTTGACAGCACTAATATATATATATTACATTTAATACATTGTAATAATAATAATAATTATTTATATATTGTTAAATTATTGTTTCATATAATGTATATTGTTACTGCGCCGATATTTGTTTTGTCTGAATACACAACTAATATATTTTGCTAATAAATACTTTTTTACTGTAGATACTCCTACATCTATTGTTGCATTGCTCTGACCACTTGATTTTGCCTGTCTGAAATAAAATGATTTTATCTACAAATTGAATGTAATTTATTACTAATTATTTAAATGATTACATTTATTTTGCTACTTTTATACCACTTCTTAGCTGTATGTCAAGGCCAGCATGTAGTAGAATAAAGACACTTTCAATGTTGAAGTATGTTCTCAAATAAAGGAGCAGGACTAGTCAACAAAGACAACTATGGTGGGTTGTTTCCTGTAGTAACAGTTACGTCATCACACTGCTGTCAAGTCTGAAAGAGCTTCACAGATATCCCGGTAGAGCACCAGCTCCAGCACCAACATCATTACAGTGGAAAAGTGGTACTTGTATTTCTCTGTGATATAATGTATATTGTTACTGCGCCGATATTTGTTTAGTCTGAATACACAACTAATATATTTTGCTAATAAATACTTTTTTACTGTAGATACTCCTACATCTATTGTTGCATTGCTCTGACCACTTGATTTTGCCTGTCTGAAATAAAATGATTTTATCTACAAATTGAATGTAATTTATTACTAATTATTTAAATGATTACATTTATTTTGCTACTTTTATACCACTTCTTAGCTGTATGTCAAGGCCAGCATGTAGTAGAATAAAGACACTTTCAATGTTGAAGTATGTTCTCAAATAAAAGAGCAGGACTAGTCAACAAAGACAACTATGGTGGGTTGTTTCCTGTAGTAACAGTTACGTCATCACACTGCTGTCAAGTCTGAAAGAGCTTCACAGATATCCCGGTAGAGCACCAGCTCCAGCACCAACATAATTACAGTGGAAAAGTGGTACTTGTATTTCTCTGTGATGGGCTATGATGTGTTTTAATGTGGGATAATACATCTTATTAAACGAGACCATCGTTACTTATGACTTATGGATGAGTGCTCTTGGAGCAGCTGTGGGAGGAGAAGGTGTGAGCCGCAGGAGTGATGATACAGCCCCAGCTGTAGTGACCTGTCTGTGCTGATCGCCTGCAGCTAGCCTGAGGGCGGTGAACGCCTGAAGGAGGTCTTCACTGAACAACAAGTAAATAAAAGATACGAGGGATGTCAGAGCCACAAAGGCCATGGCCATCGGGTAGGAGACTGAGATTCCCTGTGAGACAACACAAGCATCTGCAACACAAACCAACAACTCTTTGCCTCATAAAGAGACCCTTTTCTTCTCGCCCATCAAGTACAATGCTGGATCACAGCTGTGCTGTGATACTGGGTTCAGACATAAAACATCACATATTTATCATTAATTACGATCAGATAGATAAAAAGCATATCAAAGTGGCTTTGCATTGAAGTATCCTACCAGCAATCTGAATGTGTTAAAAATTGTAGCAAGTTATTTGGTCAATTGGTTATTATCAAAAACCCAATAAGGTGATCAAGACCCTGACATAGCTACTTATGTATAAATACATGGACAGAAAATAGAAAATATTATCTTCATTAAATATTTTCAAATATCCATCAAAATGTTTTATGCTTACCATATACCAACCCAGACTCATTGGGAAAACGTGCATGTGGTGACA
Organism: Sinocyclocheilus grahami; assembly: GCF_001515645.1. NCBI lineage: Eukaryota > Metazoa > Chordata > Actinopteri > Cypriniformes > Cyprinidae > Sinocyclocheilus > Sinocyclocheilus grahami. The sequence goes on from NW_015505337.1 coordinate 728,026, forward strand.
TTTCTGCAAAATGATATTACGTTGCTTCTTGCACATTTTGCGACCCTTTCAAAGCGAAATGTCCAGTGGGTGAATCAAGAAGCACATTCAGATTCAGAAACAGCTGAGCATGAATCTGACAATATTTAAGTAAATGGATTGTTGTAGGTATTGCAGCAATTTGGAAATGAAATGTCTGGTGTTGGTGATGCGGTGATGAAATGGCACTAGGGTGATCACTTGAAAATTACAAGCAGGTGTGTTAGAGCAAAGTTGGAACTAAACTGAAGGAAGATACGGTAAAGCTATGGTTAAGTATAAAAGCTAAGTATAAAGCTACAGTAAAGTATATTGGCATGCTGCACAAAAACAAAAGGTCCACTAGGTAGTATGCATGTATCAAACTTGTCCATCCGCTAGACAGAGAGGAATGCAGAAAATGAAATCTCCGGAGCAGGACTTCCATCAACTGATGCTCCATTAGAAAACTACATGAGCTTGATGTAGTTGCTAGGGCACTGTAATGATGATTGGCTGATGGATCCACATGAGAACAGGTAACAAGTCCATTTTTAAATTTTTTTAAAGCCCTCCAAAAATCGGTGACTAGTAAAACATCTGCTGTAGCTTCAATAATGAGGTTCACAATTTATGTAAAATTCATATAACATTTATTTAGTCTGAATACACTTTTTTTTCTTACACGTGGCAGGAGAGACGGTGAGTTCAAGAACGGCTTCCGTGGCCGTGACAGGGCAGTCTGTGAGTTCATGAACGGCCTCCGTGGCCGTGACAGAGCAGGCAGTGAATTCGGAAGTGGACGCCACCACCTCAGGAGGTTCTGCAGCGGATGCCGCCACCTCTGGAGGTTCTGCAGCAGAAGCTACCACTTCTGGAGGCACAGGAGAGGCCCTTGGAGAGGACTCGTGGATAGGGGGGACTCAGCCGTGGCGGCCACCTTGGCCGGGGACTCAGCCGTGGCGGCCATCTTGTGAGCAAGCTCTGACTTGGCAGACGTGACGTGAGCAGGCCCTGGGGTAGCAGACATGTTATCAGACTCTGGCTTGGCAGACATGAATTGAACAGGTTCTGACTTGGTAGATATGACAGGAGTAAACTTTGACTTATCTGGCATGGTGTGAGCAGGTCCTGGAGTAGCAAACATGGCATTAGCAGGCTCTGGCATAGCAGGCATGACGTGAGCAGGCTCTGGCGTAGCAGGCACGACGTGAGCAGGCTGTGGCTTGGCAGACATGACGTGAGCAGACTTTGGGGAAGTGGCATGTTCCTCCATGACACCCACAGTAAAAGCTGATCCACTCAACCTCAGAGCAAAGTCTATATACTCGGCAAGGGACCAGTGACATGACTAAGACAACCAATCAGAACATGACACAATGAACAGGGGAACCGATGGCATGAATACATGAGGGCAAGGGAAGCATGACACAAACAGGGACCATGAAACAATTACAAAATAAAAGACATGGAAAACATGAACATGAAACAAAACACCACATTACAGGAATATAAACTTGTGAGAAAATGGCCAAGTTAGTTGGTTTATTATTGGTTTATCTATCTATCTATCTATCTATCTATCTATCTATCTATCTATCTATCTATCTATCTATCTATCTATCTATCTATCTATCTATCTATCTATCTATCTATCCCATGGTGTAAACAAGCTTCTATGAAATATAATATAATACTGTATATATAATTTATTCATTTTATTTTACATATATTATTGGAAATAACTTCATAAACTATTTCCATCAAAGTAGTAAATCTAGTTAATGCAAAACAAAACAAAACAAAACCAAATGAAATCATCCATGAACAAAATCAGCATTACCTTTATGTGTTCAAAATAACAAACCACCTCTTACTTGGGAATTGGTGCAAAACAGAGATGCGTTCCATCATAGTTTGTGTGCTTTACTAGCTAACTAACTAACTAACTAACTAACTAACTAACTAACTAACTAACTAACCAACTAACTAACTAAATAAATCAACCAATAAATAAATAAATAAATATTATCCACCTGAAGTATTCATATATGTTTTCTGTTATCTGATTTTTGGAGTTTTTATTTGCACGTGTTTCCTTCTAGCATTTGCATACAATATACAACACCCTCGATTCTTAATTTATATAATGATAATCTACCTGCAAAGATTGTAATTACCATGTTGTGTCTTAAATTTTTCAAATGAATTGTCCACTGCTCTCTCTTATTGTCAGCGTGTACCCACAGTCCTTCAGAGTGTAAACAAATTTGTTGGCTAATGTTTCCTGCCAAATCATAACATTCAAAGTATGTAAAAGATTCTTTTGAATTGAAGAAGACTCCGAATGTCAAAGAACCGACAAGCATTCAGGGCGACTTTTCAGTGGAATGCTGTTGAAAATGAAATCTTTGTCTTTAGCTACAAAATTTCTGGTTATAAATTTTGAAGGCCACGTAGCCTGCAAGAGCACATCTGACATCTCATGCTTACCTTGACACTGATATCTAACTCAACGCACAAGCGTTTCTGCAACACTTCTTGTTTTTATGACTAATTTAATTTCTGTAAAATTTCTGAACTGTGACACAATTCTTCACCATTCACCTAAATGATTATGTGCCTGAACCAAGAAGCTATTCTGTAGACACAGGCATGACAGAGTAAACAAGGGCAATGACCGGGTCCAAACAGCTGTCATCAACATGACCTGTAGAGGTCAAATCATGTGGTCTATTTACAGAGCAGTAAAACTTAACTCTTCTGTGCTACCGTCATTCTGTCAACCCCAGATGTCCATCAAGTGTCTATAGCTTTTATTTGTGCTGCCAACCTCCTAAAAATTAACAAATGACCAAAAAACTGTAGACATCTCAAGCTTTTGAGCTTTCAGCAGATTATTTCAGATTTGTCTAATCCGTATCTACCTTCTTTTCCACCAGCAGATCAGTCGGATTGGCACAATATAATGCACTGAGACCTCCCATAGTTGAAACATGCTAAATAGCCGAAGATGCCTTCCAATAACAGATTATCTGTCTATCCAGGGCCTTAGCGCCCTCTTATTGTACATATTAGCGTTTAGCATGCATTTTAACAGATAATGGAACCAGAAACTGTCCTCCCCCACAGGACAGAGACAAAAAGAAAGGAAGCTGTACTCAAAAAGAGGGCACTGTTCAAGAGGGGTGTTCACTTGCTAAGTTTGCATTCGTTTTGACCTTAAATGATCCCACTGCCTGCCAGGGGAGATTTATACTGTATATCACCACCCTCTTAATTGCTACAGTGGTGCAATACTTTAGGATAGTCTACAGCAGCCTCAAAAAGTATTTGGACATTTGAGCCTTACTTAGGGACCCCTTGTGGGAAAAAAATATACTTTTTACACCATACTTTTAAAAGTGTACTTTTTATGGAAATACACTTAATATTATGTATTTTTATGTAGTCTTTGGACACTTAGCTGAACTTTAGTGTGCTTTTTGGAATTAAGTAGGACTTAAAGGGCACCTATTATGCAAGGTTAACTTTACATGTTGTTTAAACATAAATGTGTGTTGATAGTGTGTGAACACAACCACCCTATAATGACAAAAATCCACCCGCTCCTTTTTAATCCCCATAAATCATTTACATTTAGTCTTTTTTGCAGACGCTTTTAACCCAAGCGGCTTACAATTGGGGAATACATAAAGTGATTCTTCTTAAAGAGGCAAACCTGAGGAGAGCCGCAACTGGTAGCTAGTGCAAGGAGATAAAGAGAGATAAAAGGAGATAAAAAGAATGGCTCTTTTGGGCTCATTGAAGACCAGTCGTGCCGCTGCATCCTTAATTATTTGTAGAGCTTTGATTGTGCATGATGGAAGTCCAGCCAGAAGAACATTACAGTAGTCCAGCCTAGAGATGACAAGGGTCTGGACAAGAGGTTGTGCAGCATGCTCCGCTTGAAAGGGCCTAATTTTTCTGATGTTGTGCAATACAAACCTACAAGATCGAGCAGTCTTTGCAATGTGGTCTTTGAAGGTCAGCTGGTCATCAAAGATTACACCAAGATTTCTGACAGAAGTCGATGGGGTAATTGTAGACGAACTTAGTTGGATGGTGAAATCATGCTGTATGGCAGGGAAGACAAGATAATAAATCATAAGTAAATCAATAAATCATAAGCAGAGTCTCAGAACAAGCTGTTTGCAGAATCCATGTGACATCACTTTGCACAGGTCCCGCCCACGACTGTTGACGGACACTGCCGTATTAGCAGAGACCCTGCCCTGAGTGAGCCGCACACAATCCATCATGTTTACGGAAAGCGGCATTCAAGTAACAAATGTCTTCTTATTAAAGCTATAGAAGTTATTCAGTCCAGAGAAGTGAGTGATTTTCTGCTTTTATTTTATTGTTTGAAAGTGAAAAAGTGACGTGACATGTGGCCAAGTATGGTGACCCATACTCAGAATTAGTGCTCTGCATTTATCCCATCCAAAGTGCACATACACAGCAGTGAACACACACACACCGTGAACACACACCCGGAGCATGAGTCATATTAACAGCGTAGACAGCAGTATAGGTACTGGATATTGTGCTGCTGTCACTTAATTCACAGATCTAATATAGACATACTATTTCTTTCCCAGCTGTTTACATTCACAGACATAACTGACTGTATCTTTGTAACTTATGTGTGTTTTTAACAAACTTGTGTATTTGACAGTTTAAGCGCAGTAAGACATGAAAGAGAACGTAGTTTAGTACACATATGTCATGTGACAGCCGCTTTCTGTGTGTGTGCTTCAGATGTGTGCGTTAAGAAAACCGTATGTCAGAAGTTTAAATTGATATGGCTTTACGCATGGCTTCAGCATGATAGACATGATAATCAAAACCAAGTAGATGTTTTGTTTTGGCAGAGTATCTGAGGTACGAACTGTAAAGGCACAGCCCTATTCTGGAATAGGGGGCGGGGAGCTCCACTTCCACTCAAAATAGGTATTTTGAGCTGAAACTTCACAGACACATTCTGGGGACACCTGAGACTTATATTACTTGTAAAAAGGGGCATAATAGGTCCACTTTGAAGGGATCGTTTGAAGGGGGGGGGGGGGGAATCAAAGTCAGTGGCAACTATCAACTGTTTGGTATTATTTAGAATCTGCTTAAAAAAAAACTTTAAAGTACATATTTTTAAAAATGAACATTATTACAAATTACTCTTAAGTACACTTAAATGGCCTTATATTATATTATCTGCAAATACATTTTTTTTAAAGTATTTTTCAAAAACTACAAGTGCACTACAACACTAAGTGACGTGACGTGACATGTGGCCAAGTATGGTGACCCATACTCGGAATTAGTGCTCTGCATTTACCCATCCAAAGTGCACACACACAGCAGTGAACACACACACACCGTGAACAAACACCCAGAGCAGTGGGCAGCCATTTATGCTGCGGCGCCCGGGGAGCAGTTGGGGGTTCGGTGCCTTGCTCAAGGGCACCTCAGTCGTGGTATTGAAGGTGGGAGAGAGCACTGTACATTCACTCCCCCCACCTACAATACCTGCCGGTACGAGACTCGAACCCACAACCTTTGGGTTATGAGTCCGACTCCAACTCCGATTACAATTCAATATAATACACTTTGTTGTCACAAGGGACAGTTCATTGATGACAATTCTGTAATGATTTACTCACTATCATGTCATTCCAAAGCTGTATAACTTTCTTCTTTGGAACACAAAAAATATACAGTATATAAATACAGTGTGTGTGTGTTTCCTACAAAATTAAACTCAGTAAGGGTCCAGTGTTTTGTTGTATTGCCAGTTTCTGTTGGCCTGTTAAGTCACCTATAATATACAACATTTTACAAAAAATGAAGATACAGATTTGAATTGATAAGATCAATCAGTAGTTTGCTGTGTAGAGTACTTGTCATACAGTTGTATGGCTATGAAAAAGATTACATTATAATTACATACAATTATTATTATTACATTGAGTTAATATTTCCAGTGACAGATAAAGTGTAAGTGAAGGTTTGGCTAGTAACACTCCATATGATGTTCCTATCACAGCTGAGACCATTTTGTACATATTGTAACCAAGTGTCTTCTTCACTTTCTATATTAATCTGTGATGAGAGTCATTGCGGAGACCTAATTCAGATCTCAGCGCAGCCTCTCTTCTCCTTCACTTCACTCTCCCATGGACATTCTTAAGAAAATCTATACTTGTTTTGGAGAGGGAGGGAAGTAGATAAGATCTTCATTGACAACTAAATGACATTGTGTGTCCCTCGATAAGAGATTGCATCTGAGTGATCTAATCGTTTGAAATTCACTGTTGTTAATTATGGGCAAGTAGAACAGAAAGACATAGGCACGGTATGAAGTAACAAAAAGGTCTTGTTATTGGCCTTTGTTTGAGTAATTTGCGGATATTGATCTACGAGGACGTCTGCTGGCCAACTTGGACTGCATCTACGAGTGGATGCTGTGGTTCCCTCATCAAGCCATCTAAAAGACACAATTATGGTCCATGCATTCATAGAGTAGAATAAACCTTTGTGAATTATGGCTTTACGTTATACAATCAGAATCCTCCTATTCCAGTGCGATCGAACATAGACCCCCTTGAAGAAGAGAAAGCCTGCTTATGATGATGATGTTTATCATCTATTATTACATTAATTGCACATCTGACAGGTGGTTAATTGAAAATAATTAATACTGAGACTGATTTTGGTTTACACCATTGCCACCTTTATGATGACCAGCGTAGGGGTGTGTTTGGGGGATTTGTGTAAGCCTGTTTTCACAGGTTACATTAACTGTAAATTAAAGCTGTTCTTTACTGTGATATAACAAATTAGACTAAATTAGCATTTGCCCCAAAACAGATAGTGGTAATTCATAATGCTTTAATTCTCTCATCATTTACTCAACCTCATGTTGTTCCAAACCTGTATGGCTTTCTTTCTTCAGTGGAAGACAAAATGCAAACTTTTGAAGAATGTTCATGCTGCTCTTTTCCATGCAATGAATGTGAATGGTGATCAGGTACCTCCACTCCAAAAATGACAAATAAGTAAACATGACCTGTGCACTATATTCTAAGTCATCTGAAGTAATTTAAAATGCACACCACTATTCAAAAACGCTCTTAAGTCTCATTCATGCTCTTGTATGTTGTATAAAATGTATCACAACAGGTTTAGCATCAATGCCAAGCAATCATGGTTTATGTGTGACATTGTGATGAATTTAAGTATGCACATTAAGATTTTATATTGAAATATATGTATTTGAAATAATCTATTGAATAACAGATCATCATAATATATATTTGAAAAAAAATATATTTAGTTAAGAATATGCACTTTCAAATCCTCCATATTAGATTTGAGAGCTTTGAGGAAGATTGTCGGTTATGTGTGACATTGTGATGAATTTAAGTATGCACATTAAGATTTTATATTGAAATATATGTATTTGAAATAATCTATTGAATAACAGATCATCATAATATATATTTGAAAAAAATATATTTAGTTAAGAATATGCACTTTCAAATCCTCCATATTAGATTTGAGAGCTTTGAGGAAGATTGTCGGTTCATATTTTAATTTAAATGTTAATCAAAGTGAATAAATTTTTTGTCTTTTCCTCATGCAAAATTGTCATATGACTTCAAATATAACTGGGATTTTAATATAGTATTTTATTGTCATTTTTGTCAGCATTTACTTTAATTATGTGGAATAGACCAGCGTGAATATCCCGACTAACATCATTAGTGTTTCACTGAAGAAAAAGGTTTGGAACAACATGAGCGTGAGTAAATGATTACAATTAAAATTTTTGGGTGAACTTTCCAAACTGCAAACACAAAAACATGAACACCAGGGAAGAATGCTGGAGCACCTTTATTCTGCCTTTATTCAATGATTGATCAACCCTTTTGTAAAATCATTTATTGCAGACTTATTCTTTATCCTCTGTTGTATTTGAAAAAAGAAGATACTAACCACCTCAATCACTTTTTGACATCACAAAAAAAGAAAGGGAGATGCAAAAACAAGGTGCCAAATGTCGGAATATTAGATAATTTCACTGTTTCCTCTCTTCCATCCTAAAAGCACTTGAAAATCTGTTATTTTTTTCAACAGAGCACACTTGCGAGCGTGGCCATGGCTTACAGCAGTGAGGGGGAAAAAAAGAATAGAAAAATGGAACAATCTGTGTTTAAGTAAATAATTGAATAAACTCAATTTGGGAAAGTTGGCAAACTGGGTCTAGGTAATGTTTTCACTCTGGTGCTGAAATAGTTTGAGACTGCATCGCACAACATCAGCCTCATCTTGTCAGCTCTGGAGAGCCCTTGAGCATGTTATTAGCTTGGTGTTCGCCTTGCCATTTTCCACCCGAGGCAGATGGGTAATTACCGAACTAATACTCTGATTGAGAGGAATCAGATGCAGTGGCTCACCCAATTAGATGATACATTAGCTTTCTTTCTTTGTAAGCAGCTAATGTGTGAAGCAAAGTGGCATTTCTAAGGGGGTCAGAGTCTCAAACAAGCGGCGAGTTGCAGATTGCGGCGCTCCTCTCTTTCTCGCTCTCTCTCTCGGTCTTACTTTCTCTTTCCCTCTCCCTCTCTCCCTCCCTTTCTCTCTAATGGACTAATAGAGTGAAGTCTTCATCACCCGAAAAGCACACAGAATGCAAATCAGGCCCCCCACTCCCAAACAAAAGGAGGCAGAGGATATTCATGTCTGATGTGTCAGCTACAACATCAATTACACTGGAATACACTGGAGCTAATGAGAGAGACACTGTAATTGTAATAATTGTGTTCTTTTGTCAAACACATTGCGGTGCTTGTTGTTTTGGACAGTTGAAGAGTTCACTCTTTATTTTCGATCAAGGAAAAAAAAAGTTAGGTGAGTAAAAAAAACCAAACATCGGATTATCTCCATCTTTTCACAAAATGTCAGATGAGCTCAAACACACACTTCAACAACAGAATGTCACAAGTACGTAAAAACCTCAAAATCTCCAGTCACTCATACAATATGCCGCTAACACATGTGGCACTTTCATGTCCAAAATATTCTCATAACCCTGTTGTAGCAGGAGTTATTAGTGTCTCTGAATGATGCTTGCAGAAGAATTACCACATCTTTATCTTTGTTTTAGCTCGTCTCTGGGTGTAGCCATGCGCTTGATCTCCAGCCAAAACACATTAGAGCACATCTGTCCACTCACGCACGCCACTGCGGCCAACTCTTTCTCGCCATATTTCTGAAGAGCTCTCATTGCTGCCATTGTTCACTTTGTCTGACTATTTGCTCTATTCTCTTCAATTCCCCTCCTGTTGATGCTCGGTGACAGCTTTCAAAAAACAGCATATGAATGCAAAGAGCTAAAAAGCTGCATTTTTGGTTGTTTTCTGCAGTTGCTGAAATTGTTTTGTAGTTTGTCAGTTTCAGTTGTGTGAGATGATTCAGTGAAACCGATCTGCGTTGGTTATTTTACTTCCACTGCTTAAAATAGTACATCAATGAAATTCACCTTTGCGAGTATTTTATAGTTTAGTAAAAACGGATTCACTGAGGCATCTGCACTGAGTGAGTCATTTCTGAAATGAGGGCAGAAAAGTATATGTTTTTGAATGTATGCGGCGTAACGAGTAGTTTTGTAACCTGGATGTGTCTGCGATGTTACAGAGACTGTGGCATCTGGATCTGGACAGCAGACAATGCTCTTACCAGCTATTAGAGAAAGAGTTGATTGTATGGTCATTGCAGAGAGCAGTTAGAACCCTGTACCACCTGTCACACTGGATAGTGAGGGCTGAGGTTATTCTAGCATATACAGACATGCTACATGATAAGATACAGAACAAATGACAAGATATTTATAAATATTAGCAAAGCTATTGCAGGTAATCACACCCAATTCACCAGAAAATAACTATAAATATATATATATATATATTTGTGGTGGAATGGTTAAACTTACTCACGGTTCGGTTTGTATCATGGTTTTAGAGTCACAGTTTCGGTATGGTTCGGTATGTGCTATGTTTAGGGAAAAACTATACTGTCAAATAAAAATAAAGAAAATAAGAATAATCTACCTAACTACAAGCAACAGCACAAACAAATACAATAGATTAAATATACAAATAAAATAAACAGTGATTTTCAGTTTTTTTAGGTAGGTCTAAAATTAGTTTTTAGGTACAGAAATTGAATAAAGTAATGAAATGTAAAACAGCATTGCATATTTGACTGTATAAATTAAAGAGTAATCTTTATTAAAGTTCCAAAAGCTATTCAATCAAGAGCAGTGAGTGATTTCTTTGTTGTTGCTGTTTGATTAATATTAAGAAAGTGTTGTCACTTTAAGAGAATGCACTGATACAGTGCACTGATACAGTACAGTTCAGCCGGCTATGTCTGCTATAGGATGCTTACCAAGACGGGCATTTTGACGAAAAATTTTGTGTGAATTTGTCCATTTAAACACAACACTTCAGAGAAAGCTTAATATTTGCACGCGTTCCGATGCACGGGTTTGTCTTCTCAATGCGCGCGAGCTCGCGTCCTCTGGCTTTTAAAGGTCCCCTGAAATGCTTAGAAACATAGCCAATAGCGTTCGTTTATATCACAGCTTGGGCTAGAGCCGTTCAGAGCCGTTGAGCACTGTAAAGCCGCATTTGACAGGGTATGCCAGCCACAATCTCATCCATATTGCTATAAAATATAGCATTCTGTGTAGAATTCAAATAGCTCCGATACATTTTGTGGTCTGCGCCGACTCGCGCATGTGATCCGCTCCGTGCTATCGTGTCTCTGGACCGGAGCAGAGTGTGTGTGCGGTGCGGTGGTTAGCGTGACACAGTGCAAAACGTCTCAGGTTACTTATGTAACCATGGTTCCCTGAGTAGGGAACGAGACACTGCGTCCTCTAGGGGTCGCTATGGGGAATGCCTCGTCGTGACCTGTGTCTGAAGCATACATTGAAAAAACACCAACTCGTTGGCCGGCGACAGCCATGACGTCACTACTAAAAGTGGGCAAAGCATAACGTGCACACACTTGAATACCGTTCTAGGGGTTCTCGTGGCACCTTGAAATAGCAGCCTATAGATAGAAATAGCGTATCCCCAAACGCTATGTCTAAGGCTATAATGCTGGAGTGGCTAGCAGTAAATCTGTAGCTGAGGGAGCAACATCCAGCTCTCAACGAGAGGGAGCTCAACCTACAGCATGTTCCAATGGTGGAACAGCTAGCAATTATTCAGCTGAGGGAGCAACACACCCAGTTCTCAATCTGAGAAGGGGGCTCGACCTGCAGCATGTTCCAATGCTGGAACGGCTAGCAGTAGTTTACCTAGGCTGAGGGAGCACAAACCCGGCTCTCCTGAGAGGGGGCTCGACCTGCAGCATGATTGTAAAATCAGAAGGGTAAGCATACTGCAAGCTAGCCAAACACTCAGCGCATCAGGGAGGGAGAGGAAGGGCCTAATCCACCTGATGCTGCTGGTTCCAGGTGCTCTGGAAAAACAGAGAACTCAACTTCTCATGTTAGAGGAGAACTCCGAATTCAGAGGATAATGTTGCTCATTCCAGATAACCCTTTGAAAAAGGCCGGGGGCCTGATGATCACGAAGGCTCCCGCAGAAGCCTGTGTTATGGCCGCATGATCCAGGAAGTATGAAGCCGAAAACCGGCTTACTTACCGTCTGGACATATATCGATGAGTGAAATAAGCACTGCAAGTCGAGCACCCGGTT
>NW_015505337.1:739881-772605 GCF_001515645.1 Sinocyclocheilus grahami
TGAGCTGGAGGGTTATGGCCAGAAAAATAACGTTCATCGAGATATTTCGCGACGTCACTATCTTCACCCGCTTCACGGCAAGTAAAGCCTCACCGTGGCGCGATTCATAATTTCCAAAATCTCATCATACGCAGGGCAGGAGGATTGGGAAGGCTCAGCCTCATCTTCTTTGCCCTCCTCAGCTATTTCCTGCTTTTGCTGGCTGTACAGAAAATACTAATTATGTGGACAAGTGACCGATTTCAGCTGCGGCTTCAGCGTCTATTTTACAGTGTAGGGGGCGGGAGCTTCGGATTCAAGAGAGCATTTGATTGGACAGAAGGTTTGATGAGAAGCTGAACTACCATGTGACGTCAAAAAAAAACGTTTTGGCGGAAGTGACGAACTGCAAGCTTTGAATGCTTATATCTTCTAAATGCAAATTTTGTCACTGTTTTGGAGCACACTGTCTTATAGATAACCTTAAGACTAACATATTGATACTAACACCCAAAACCTTTAATTTTGATTTCATGGGGACTTTAAATGCTAAGCAAAGCTTACATGAGTTTAGTTTAAACACAGATATCAACGTGTGCTGTTCAGGTCTCACCTGCACGCGCGCACTATCAGCACCCGGGTGATGACGGAATAAATGCTCATATTCCAGCATACGACATTCGCATTGAACAAGAGTGAATGGTTTGTCCAAGGTTTTTTTTTTCCATCGCTGTTGTTGTAATGTACTGGAAAGCCAGAATGCGCATCCATCAACAGAAACAGGTCCTAGCGCGTGCTGAACCGTGTGTGGAGAACCGTATGGTTCGATTTTTTTTCCGCAAACCGTTCCACCCCTAATATATATATATATATTAATATATATATTTTTACCAAAAATGAAAAAAAAAAAAATAGGCTGTTTAGTGGCAGGTCCCAAACATGACAATGCACACCATATCGTGAGACAACATGCTCCGTTATTGACTCTCAATACACAGCTATTGATACAGTTAAATAAACTACCCTAAAATGTTTCATTAGAGCAAAAAAGTTTGACAGCCAGCCCCGGTCTCATTTATACGGAGACACATTTCCTCAGAGCATCCTTTCAGATGAAACCACATGATGCAAAATTTTGTGAAGTAGTTCATTTTTGGAGTGATTGACAGCTCGCAGTGTTAATATCTCAACTAGGACTGCGTTCAACAAGGGGTATGTAATACAGTAAATGCCACTCGTCCTAGCATTAGTGAACCTTACTTGCTTTTTATCATAAAAAATTAACAGGCTCTCAGACACAAAATGGGTGTAGTTGAGACTTCAAGTGTAAAAAAAAAAGTTATTAGAGGGAGAAAGTGCATTGGAGGTGTCATTATGTGGCCAAATGGCCTTCGTGGAAAATGGTTTGGCACAAAAGAGAAAAACCCCTGAGGGCGTACTCAAATATTGTTACCAAACAATGACCCTGAGTGGCTCCTCGCCATGAAAATGTCAACATTCACACTTGGAAACATATGTGTGTTTTATTCCCGACGTCGAGTGCTACCTAAAGAACAATTATTCATGTAATCTCGTCTGGCGGGATGGCAAAATGGGACGTATTCCTCCCTGGCGGGTAAAAGGAGCTCTCATTATGAAATACAAAGGCTCTGTTACAGATATAATAGAGGCTTATAAAAAAAGAAGAACTTGGTTTTGTGTTCCATGGTCATGTTTTATTTTTTCATTAATATGTGTGTCGCTTTGATAAAGATCACAGTCAATATTTTGCTATCAGAGTGAGAAGCATGCTGTCAGTAAGAACAGGCGTCTTTTGTTTGGGTAAAATAATCACTCGTGGTAATATTGATGTATTCACAGTAGCCTATATCCTTGAATATGCTGTATAATTAAATAAAATATTCATAATATTTCTCACAGAAAAAAGAGCAAGAGCAAGTAGGCAAAACATTTTTGTAATTAATAAATATTTAAAGACAAAAAAAAAGTGACATTACAGCAATAGTATACGTGAATAGTATGGTGAAGAATCCATTTGACATCAAAGACGAGGGGTGCTTACTCACGACATGACACAGTAGTATTTCCCCCATGTTCCTGCTGTTTATCGCCTTTTCATTCACAAAACAACCTGAGGTCAGTCTACTCATGTTCGGATCGTACTTCAGCACAGGCAGAAAATCAATAAACACTATTGCCCCCTTTGGCGAAATGTGGTTGTAGAGCATAGGGACACTTCATGTCCGTGAATCAGAAAAAAAAACATCTCGTCCAGACAGCTCGTAAGTGCCTGGTTTGTTGCTATTGATTTTTCTGTTTATTCTCTCACAATAACTTAACTTCTCTTGTGTGATTCCACAATAGAGAGACCTGTTACTCCTTTCTTATACTGCAATGAGGGCACAATGAAGATTCTGAAAACAAAACAAGTGCCAAATGAAAAAAAATGACAGTACTTGTATTAGCTCAAGTAATTATATACCTGTATTAAAGTAAAAAGCTTGTGCATTGACTAGAGATGGGGTGCTTGGACTTGGACTTCCACTGACCCTTTGCCAGGAGTTTGATTGACTAATGATCTGACCAATCATAACACCAAATCTACAATTTTTGCCCAACAAACAAACCAGACAGGAGAATAGATTAACATTGGTGGACTTGACCTTGAAAAATGGTGTGTATTGATGTCTTTCCATGGTTGAAACAAGATACCTTCTGATGTTCATCCGTGTTTATTTTGTGCAATAACTAGTAAAGAAGAAGAGATGATTGGTTCACATGCTGCTTGAACTGAGGCGCTACATCGATCTATCACATTAAAGAGCCACAAAACGGTATTTGTTATTTGGATTTATTAAAAAGTGACAACATTTTAAAGCTGAGACTGTTTCATACCAGAAGTATCCTGCTCTGTCTTGTCTGTTGGCGAGCTTTCAGTTTTCTCTTTCCTTCGCTATGTATTTTTCATTGCGTGAAACATGATGTGTGGTGTGAGAGGCATGGCTTGTTGGACGGGGGGGGGGTTGGTTGTTTGGGGGAATGCGAAGGGTCAATTATGAATGAACTCGAATGCACTTGGGTGGACTTATTAACTAAAATTAATAAAATTGACAAGACCTTAATAAAGTTCTCAAACTCAAACGTAATTGGTTAAGGACTTGGATTCGACTCAGACTCGACAAGGTGAACTCGGACCCAACATTAGTATTGACCTTAATAGACTGCCTTTGCATCCACACTTCCTGAAAGAAATTTTGAAGCAAATTACTTTGCTACAGAAGATACTGAAGTCAAAAGATTATTATAAGAATAACTGAATAGTTAGTGAAAACCCTATGGAATCCCTCCACAAGTGTCATTTTGTTGCATGAAAATAGGGCAGGATGTATTATTCATTTTTTTAAAAAACAATAGCTTTTAGCCTTGCATCACAGCAATGAACATGCCTAGCTAAATCCGATTGCTAGTTAGCATAATTTGATTAGACGGAAAATTGGACACACCTATGAGTGCAAAATTATGTCATCAATATTTTTGGTCAATTTTCCCTGAAGAAAAATAATGTAAACCTTAAATGCATATATCAAGTGCTATCTTACAGATGACCTCAAAGCTGACAGATATGGACTAAAAGCCGCAAAACTGATTTCACAGGGTCTTCTAAAGACGACCAATGTATGCTCACATATTGCCCCTCCCCCTCATCTTTAGCCCCTCCTGCAGCGAGAGGGCAGGCGGTGTAATTAGCTGTGGGGGGGCTTCTAGCGACCCTCGTCTCTGTCTCACCTTGTAGAGCTCGCTGCAGGCTATCCTGCATTGACTGCTAATGTCACTAGTGAAGGTGTGAAGCCCTGGATTATGACAACATGATCGACTAGCAGGTCTTAACGAGTGGCTGGGGTCTCACCTGAAGTTAACGACTGTATAATCCTCCATTCAGTCTGGGTTAAAAAACATAATGATAAAAAATATAACTGTCCTTCTAATATTCATAGTGCTGCTAATCAATGAAAGCCCATATCAAACTGACATTTGTTCTGACAATTTCCATTTGCTGTCAGTCAAAGAGTCTGAATGTCTGAAGAGTGTCTTTGTTTTCATTGGTTTTCACAGTTTTTGTTAATTTATTCGGAAAACATTTGGACCAAAGCTTTGAAATTTTGCCTCAAACATATTTGACATGTTAGAAGCCATTTACTCTTCCACTTACATTTACATACTGTACACTACCATTCAAAAGTTTGGGATAGCCTACAGTTAAAAAAGTTTTATTTATTTGAAATAAATTCTCATTTTTATTCAGCAAGGATGCATTAAATTGATCAAAAGTGACAGTAAATGCATTAATAATGTTACCTAAAAAAATATATATAAAAAACGTTCTACTCTAGAAAGAATCCTAAGCAGCACAACTGTTTTCAACATTGATAGTAATAAGAAATGCTTCCTGAACACCAAATCAGCATATTAGAATGATATCAAAAGGATCATGTGACATTGAAAACTGAAGTGTATTACATGTATAATATTGTTTGTCAGTAGAATCATCCCCTGATTATGAAGCACATTCATGAGATATATGTAATACATATTAACAAACAGCAACTAACTGACATGAAAAATATAACTTGTAATATAATTAATATAGATATAAATATTTAGTAAATTATTATTACATTTTAAATTTTAATTGAATTTACTGCATAAATATTATTTCTGCTGATTTAGTTTAATTAAACAGACAGGAACAATGCAGATTTTGGTAATATTGCTATCAAACCAGACACAAAAACAAATGGTACTTCTGATAGATACATTAGTTTAAAATTAAATATTTGATTACATTTATAACTACCATGATTTTATGAACAAGAATAGCAGTATGGTTTGCTTAAAACCCTTACCTCTTCAGTCAAAGGCATATGAGTTCAACAGAGACAGAGGGACATTCTTATTGTTTTAGTGATTATTAATTTGTTTTATTATGTTGATTTTTTGTATTTTTATTATAGACTGCCATTATGTTCTCTTAATGACTGAGGCATTTTATCCTTTACATACACCTGTAATGGCATCTGCAAGAGACGATAATAACAGAAAAGAAACAAAATTAAGGGGCATATTTATAGAACTTGCTTAATTAAAGAAGTTACTTAGTATCTTTTGTCTGCCCACATTAGGAAGCTGTATTATTTGCATTCTTTCTGCTTCTTGTGATAGATGTGAGGTTCTAAATTAATTAATGACCTCAACTGCGAATTCAAAAGATGGCCATCACAAAAGCTCCTTCCATCGTAAGTGCAGCTCGAGTAACCGAGCATTCTGCTGCGCCTGTTGTTTCTCCTTCCATTCAACTGTAAATTGGAAAACGATGTTCAGCAACTCATGGGGTAGGACGATATAATTGTACATAATTGGTGAAAACTGAGGGCAGAAAAAAGGAAAATATTGAAAAGGAAAAACATTAAATTAAAAAGCAGTGCCCTTGTGATTTGTGCCGTAGAGAGCTAAAGCTTTTTCTTCATCTTTCCTCAGAAACATCTTCTATTGAAATTCTAGAATATAAGCTGGGTGATTTAGAAAAGAAATAGACGTTGTTAAGACAAATGAAGTAGCTGCAGCAGTACTGACTGCTGATGCCAAACCGGCCTAGTTGAATATTACGAAAACAATTCTTCATAGTGAACACAAATAGTCAAAAAAATGTGGATAAAAAAAAAAAATCAGTTCTTTATATATTTAAAAGTAGATCCATTTTGCAGATCCCCCTTCTGACCCTCTTCTTCTCGTATTAATGCACTTCATACCACTGTACAAAAATAAAAAGCATCAACAAAAAAAGGCCACAAGGCCTGTGGTGGTCTAACAATAACCTTTCTTTCCATACCAAATGCAAATGCATTAATGATCATTGTCTCAGTCCTATGACAGGTATCAATGCACATTGCTCATTGATAATAGAGCAGACCGGACAGCACTGAACATCTTGGCACAGTGGCACCATGTCCCTAAGACCCTGCCTGAGGCATCACATGACTCCAGAAGGTCATACTGATATTGGGGGGATACTCTGATAAGGAGGGATACTCCCCCTCCCTAAACCAGTCTACCAATGACTGCTGCATGATTCAAGAGTACACCACGCAATGAGGTACACCGCTTGCCGAGTCCCTCCAGACTTTGCTCGCAAACTTATGGAAGAGGCAACTCATCATCCTTCAGCTCTCTGCATAAACGGGAGCCCCTTCGCTTGAAAATTACTTACAGCTAGAAAATAATTGGTCTCAAAGGGCATATCTGCGGCTGACTATCAGGTGTGTTTCGCCACTGTCACGTCTGCACTGACCCCAGCCCGTGTGCCACTGTGCCAAGAAAGCCATGCATTGTACGTCTGCATATAAACAGACAGGAAGCACAAAGGATATGCGGACAGCTATGTTGTATTCAAAGCACATGTGGGTCTGGATGGTCTTGGTTCCTTTGTCTGATCTGAAGCTGAGTGGTTGCCAAGATAAGGAGGCTCCAAGATTTTTCGTCTCTTTGTTCTTCATCTTATTGATACGTTCCAGTATTTTTTCCCGTTTCCATTTTTTAATGGTCCCTTTGGGAAAGATGTTCCACGCTATGAAGAACAAAAACTGAGCATTGGAAACGGCACTGTCCTGTTTGAACGCCATTATAGGTGGAATTATTCGCACCTTAAAAGAAATCTGTTTCTATATTTACAACAATGTCCCTTCTGAAGCACCATTGAGCAGCTCCGACAACTTCAACTTCAGCGTCATTGTGCACTCAGCGATCCTGAAAGCTCTAACAGCTCTGGTGTCGGACACTCTCACAGTGCGGAGCGACACAAAGGCCTGAAGGTGTGAGTAACATGGCTCACAAATGTAAATGAGTGATGGAAGCCCTTGAATGACTGCCACTATAGGAGGAACCATTAAGGAGCCGGGCCAAGAGCATCTTCCCAAGCGCATCCCATCCCTCCCTCTGTTTTTCTGTGCCGGTTCTCCTTGCGTCTTCCAGCGTCCCCTGGCCTCCCCCCGCTCCCCATCCTCTCTCATTGTGTGAAGCTCTCCTCCCTCCCTAGACAGTAAGCCCTGAAAGCTTCCCCATAAGACAGCCCCATTCTCCAGTATCCCCATCATTTGCTTATCTAAGTGCCATCCTCTGTTTACCAGGAGTGGCGGACAAGTGGTTCTGGGTACCGGAGGGGGTAGATGGTGGTGGTGGGTGGGGTTGTTCAAGGAGACGTTGTGGAGAAAATGAGCCTGCAAGAAAAAACTGTCCACAATGAGCAGACAAGTACTGTGGATGCACGCATACTTCACATATGCAGGTACTTTGTGTACACAGGGCCGCCCATCTTAGTGAGCTGCTCTCTGTTGATTTTATAATACCCCCTCATTTCCTTTCTTGTGTGGAGCACTCTGCTGTTATACCCATTATTCCCTTTCCAAGAGCTTTCTCACATCCTCGCCCATCATTATGGGATTCGAGTGCTGTTTATGCGCTTTCATTTTCAGACGGAGATCTTAATAGATTGAATTGATTATCCCTCACACAGTGTTCATACTCCAGGGCCTCATCTACGAATCCAAGACATTATTCGCTCAGAGCTGTGAAGGGTTATTTGATAGAAACTTATCATCTACTTTTCAAGACTATTTCATCCTTTACAGTTCCCTTTCATTTGCATGAACCTTTAGTAATCATGTTATGCGATCTAAGTTCGGGTGTCTCTTAAAAGGGGAAGTCACCCAGTATGAAAATTCACCCTCATCCTCATGTCATTCCAAGATCGTATCATTTCATCTGTACTACACAAAAGCAGACATTTGGCACAACGGTCATGCTGCTCTTTTCCATACAGTACAAGTAAAATTCAAGGTGAACATGCACTGTCAGGGTCCAAAATAAAATAATAACACACAAACTTATTATATGGGTTCAAAATACTTTTTTAGACTTTCGAAGCAATATAATAAGTCTGTGTGAGGAAAAGACCAATATTTAAGTGAAAATCTTCCCCTCAAAGCAATACATATTCAAATTAGGTCTGTCACAATTGGTTAAAAAGCACAAGTAAACAAGTTGGTGACATTAAATCTGGCATCACCGGCTGCTTTCAAGCCAACTCGTTCTCAGATGCAATTTCGTACGAATTCGTGATGCATGGGAAAACGTATGATTTGTAACAAAACTACTGTATCCCCAGCCTTAAACCTAACGACCAATGGGGCATGAGCAGGTCATAGGATAATAAACCAATGAGACTGTACTAAATTCATATAAATTTGCTACCAATTTGCCAAGAGACTCCGAATATTACACCTCACAAACAGCATGGAATTAGTCTATATGACTCGTAAATTGCATAGCAATTCTTGTGAGAAGATGTGACACCCTTAAGAAAGAAACATATGAAAATTGAAGTCACTATTCACTAACTTTCTCTCCACCATGATCTTCCATTAATGAAACGTTTAATGATTTCTTTACAGGATTTTTTTTCTCCTGTGTGAACTCTTTAAACTAGAAATGTAATATAAAATGTAATTAGGTTGCTGTGGAGCCTTTTCGATTATATTGCAGCGTTCCCAATGCACCGGGTTCATAACGCACAATCACCAAATGTATTCATTATGGACCTTAACAATGAACGCAAATCCACCATGTATCTTTTTTTAAGAGGGTGGATCTGCAAGCTGCGGGGCCACACGTGATCTCATGGCTCATGAATGGGTGAGACGGACCCCATGTCACCGCCCTGACCCCTCCCTTCTAAGTGGGCAGGGCAATGAACTTTCCAATTACAGCTTGAAATCCAGGCGTCTCTGTGTCATTACTTTCTCAGGAGGTACACAAACTACACGTCCCTCTTCAACTGTCTCCCAGCAGTGTAGAAGAGCACAAATCCAGATTGATTTTAAAATTCAAAACCCACAACAGGAATATAGCAAAGTCTTCTGTTTGTCTGTGTTTCTCCAAAAGTCTCCTTTGTGAACTTCGCATCAAAGCCCTGACGAACAAAAGCGGCCAGCCGTCTGACAAAGACAAGAGCGGATGGTATGTGGAGCCATCTGTTTTGGAGGACACCCAAAATCTTGTGTATGGGCCATACTTAGCTATCCCACAATTCCATTCCAGGAGTGCACTAGCCTCCTATTCACGCACTGGGCCATATACTGCCCATCTCTTGGCTGGCATTTTTTTCCCTGTTACAATTAAGTAATTTATTCCTTTCTTCGCCCTCCTTTTTAATGAATCCAAGCCACAAACAAGCCCCAGTTGCTCCTATTCAAGGCTCGTGATTGCATCTGGCAGTAATTGCTGCAAAAGCTGAAGTGGGAGCAGGATGGAAGCACATTGTTTTGGGGGTAATAGGTGAAGACCTGCCTCTCTTGACCTGTAATACATTAGTGTCAGTGAACATTTGGCAGCCCTCAAATGATTAGCAATGAAGATGAATTGAGAGGGAAAAAAAGAAAAAGAAAAAGAAAAAAAAAGGTAGAAAATCTGCCTCATCTGAAACACTGGAGCTCGCATACATTTGCATGCTGATTAGTTGTTCTTTTGTCTGTGCTCCTAATTATTATGACACATAATGTCTTCATCATGCAAGATTCAGATCTGTCTTGTTCAAAATTTATGTAGGGAAGGGGAGGGGGCGGGGGCGAAAAACGTTTATTGATTCTACATGGAAGTACTTTTTGTTGTGCTTGCTTTTGTTGTGCGTTCTCCTTTTTTTAATGTTTTCCATTAATTGAACTCAAATTGGATTGCCTCCGACTAGTGCGTTTCAGAGCGAGTTTTGAAAAATCATATTTGTTGTGCTCTTGTTGACAAACATGCTGGTAACCTCCTCACTTCCTGCTTGTGTATGACACATAATGTCTTCATCATGCAAGATTCAGATCTGTCTTGTTCAAAATTTATGTAGGGAAGGGGGGGGGAAACGTTTATTGATTCTACATGGAAGTACTTTTTGTTGTGCTTGCTTTTGTTGTGCGTTCTCCTTTTTTTAATGTTTTCCATTAATTGAACTCAAATTGGATTGCCTCCGACTAGTGCGTTTCAGAGCGAGTTTTGAAAAATCATATTTGTTGTGCTCTTGTTGACAAACATGCTGGTAACCTCCTCACTTCCTGCTTGTGTGGATATGCATTTGGCTCCTTTTTTAGCATCTCTGGCAGGGACGCCGAAGCCTAATGCGTCCTGGAGCTTCCAAGAGGTGCGTGAGGTGTGCTGAAAACGAGACAAAAATGAGATCATCATTTGCAGTTATGTCTTGCCGGGCACCTTGATGACACATTTTAGATGAATTTATTTTGTATTATCATTTCCTAATTCTCGCAGATCGCTCCATTTACAGATATGGGGGATAAATCTCCAGATTAGAGATTATGCTGAGTGCCAGATTTCGGAATCAGGGTGTTAAGGCTGTATGTCTTCATCTGGCAGGGGTGGACGTAGACGCTTTTAGCAGCAGCAGACAGGTCTGAGGGGTTCATGCCGTTTGCGTCATTAAGCACAGCCTCGGCGACTGTTGTTTTTCTCCCAGAACATCAGCGTGTAAGAAAAAAATGTGATATTCAACAAAGGATTCAACATTAAATCAAATAATTCAAATAAACAACCTATTTTTGGAAAATTCTCAAATTGTGTGTTTATAATGTCATAACAGTTTAATTGTTTAGAGGTTGTTCAGACTCATAAAATTCCTTATAAGATGAAATAAGACATGGTCTGATATAGTATAAAATGAATGTGGCTCATATTATATATGTTTTAATATGTGCACATCTGAGCACTGTTTGAGACATCATGCTCCCTAAGGTCGCAAAACTCTGGACTTTTGGTAGTCCAGAGACTCAATTTGTTCTCCATCTCATCTAATTTGTTTCTAAGTGAAATCATTTGATATATTAAATGCACTGTAAAAAAAAAAATTGGTGACATTTACGGTAAAATACCGGTAGCTGTGGTTGCCAGAACTTCACCATAAAAAAATAAGGTAGCAACATTTGAGGTTTTACAGACTTCACTTAAATTCACAATAAAAAAACGTATTACCTTAACTGATGTAATGTTGATAATGTTGATGATGTCCTGAGTTAAATATATGAGTGTCACAGCAAAGGGTCTGAATATTTAGGACCATGTGATATTTCAGTTTTTCTTTTTTAATAAATCTGCAAAAATGTCAACAATTCTGTGTTTTTCTGTCAATATGGGGTGCTGTGTGTACATTAATGAGGAAAAAAAATTAACTTAAATGATTTTAGCAAATGGCTGCAATATAACAAAGAGTGAAAAATGTAAGGGGGTCTGAATACTTTCCGTACCCACTGTATATAGAATGTGCACAGTCTCTTTCATACAAACACTAAACACCATCATGGTGACACACGTGATACTGAAATAATGCAATAAACATTGAATTAACAACATTAGATGTAGGATTAAACCCTAATGTACACAACTGGTATGAAAAAACTAAGAAACATTTATTTCAACAAAACAAAAAAAAACATCAAATATGAAGTGTCATGCAGGGAATTCTGTGAGTGTCAATTTACGGTTTGTCACTGTAAATTATACAATGACTTTTTCTTTTTCACTTCCAAAAACCGTATTTTAACAGTATTTTACTGTAAAATTACATTACTTATAATCACATTTATTCACTGAATATAGTATGGAGACTTACTGTTAACCAGTTAACAGGTTTTTACTGTAGCATTTTTACAGTCTTTTACTGTTAAAATCACAATAATTTTTTACAGTGTACCTAATTTGTGATTGGTCTTTTCTGTGAGTCGCTTAGAATATGATAAAAGGCTCAAGAGGTCCGACATGGTGAAATAGTTAACCCATCAACTTCAGTGCGTTCAATTCATCGTTGTTTTTATTAATCAGATCCAAACGTTCCATCCTCTCTCAGCATGAGGTTTATGCTGGAGATCTGACAGCAGCAGAATGTGTGACGGCGTGTGCTGCAGGAGACAGCAGAGGGAGCTCAACAGACCAACCTCAGCTCCTCTTCACATGCATACATTCTATCACACTCACATTTTATACATCAAATCAGGAAACCACGATATAGTGTCATTTTTCTGGATTCTCTGATAAACAGGAAGGTTGATGAACAGCGTTTATTTGAAATATAAATCTTTTGCAGCATTGTCTTTACTGTCACTTTTGATCAATTTAATATCGTTATCAGTTGCATCCTTGTTGAATAAAAGTATCAATTACCCTCCAGAGGGGAAAAAAATATTGCAAAGCCAAACTTTTGAATGGTAATAGATGTGTATATACACATACTGTATATAGACATGATAACAGGCCAATCATATAAAGCTGTCATACCTATACCTTTTATTAAAAAATGCATTCAAATGTTTACAATGACTTGCATACACCTCTTTTATGAAGAACGTATTATTAATTTCTGAATTAAAATTTATTTTAATATTTTTTTGGGAGAATTAAAGTTTTCAAAAATGTATATGATACAACTGTCCTGATATCATTATCATAATAAAAAAGCCTCATTAAAAGACTGACATTTTTAGAAGAAAACCTTATAAGTACTTTTTAGTATGATTATTTCAAACAAAGAAAGCCGTTCAGTGCCTATTAATGTTGTGTGTGTGTGTGTGTGTGTGTGTGTGTATATATATATATGTATGTAAGTATATATTTTCCTTTTTCCCACCAAGTCAAAGTCACATGGTGCAACCAACATGCAGAAAAACAGGGAGTGATTTCATGGAGAGAACCCCTTCCAATCTTCATGACTGTATGTCAATGTAAATAAGGTTAGCCCTGGTACGTCATGTAGTGCAAAAAGAAATAATAATTTTTACCAAACTTTTTTTTTTTACCTAAGAATTTATATTTATAGTCTGTGAAAGATAACAATTAACCTGTGTATTTAAAGTGTAAGAAAATATGTTATTTTGATGGTTATACCACATGACATTTTTAGTGTCATTCAATTTAAACTTCTTGAAAATGGTAGAACTAGACTTTCTTCCTTTTGTCCCTTGGACTCTCTAAAATGTCATTAACCATCATGCAAAATTTAAGGATCAAACTTAATATTTGAAGTTGTAATTAAAATCTATCTTCTTGAATATACGGTAGCAGATAACGGTTCAGCATGGTTGAATGGACGTACATCCTAAGATCTGCACACTGCTGCTGCTCCGTCCCCGAGGAACGGTGGCCCTCAGACGTGCAGAGGCGCAGGGGTAGTGAGGAGCGCTAAGTCTGTAGCTACGTCAGCCAGTTAATTTGTTTACTGCCGGCATTTAGCCATCCGACGCACTCCAGGGGCACCTGAACACTTGGTAAAGACAATAATTATCCGGCCCACTGGAGGACACACACACACTCACATCCCTGAATGCCGTTCTTTTTTTAACTAAGCTTATTAACTGTTCAATAGATTGTTTTGCATGGGTTTTTTTTACAACTTCAAAAACACAGCGTGCCATAGCGTACTCTCAGAGGGCCTGCAGCGCTAACCGAGTGCATACCGCTCCTTGTTCCTCTCATGAAAAGGTCTTGTTGCAGTTGCAGTCCGTGAAATGTGCTTTATTTGATTACTCGTGCTCCACTGTACTCGTTTCTCCATGTGACTCGCTTTACCGTCAAGAGACTTGGCTCTCGCTAGAAAAACATGTTTCAAACTAATAGCCATTGTTTAACATTTTCAGACTGACACTTTGTATGAGTAAGTAAATTTCATAGAGTGAACTGAAACCCTAGCACAGCTATGTGTGTCAGTATATTTCAGTGTTCACCTATGAGGGGAAAAAAAGTGAAAATGAAGTTTGAGTTGTAATTTAGACAATTGTGATAATTACCCTTGCCATTAAAAATCTTACTACAAAGTACAAGTGTGACCCTTTTAATTAGTTACAACAAACTCAAATAGGGAATCTGATAATGTATCAATTTTCCCTGAAACAAAATACTCTTTTTTTCCAACTTGGAGAGTCCATGAAGTCATCAAGGAGTGCTGTTACACGAGTTTGAAAAAGGCTCTGAATGAGGTTATTCATAATTTAACTTAATTAGGATGGATTCCTTGACTGACGGATTATCATACACACCTGAGAATTTCAATCCAATTTCACGCTGATAGTGAGGCAAATGTAAAGGTTTGTGTGACATATTTGAAGCCATTTAAATGAGAATATATAGGACAAAACAATGTAAATCTCAAGATTTATGGTGAATGTTTCATTGACCATTATGTCTGAGAACTTTTATCCAAGAGCAAAGATAATAAAAGTTATGAAGCTCATAAATTGTCATTTTAAATGTTGATTTTTTTTTGGCATTTTAAATTGTGAAATATTATTACAATTAAAAATTAAAATTAAAACATTCAGCTGAATTTAAACAGCCATTACTCCAGTTTTCTCCAGATTCTAATATGTTGATTTGGTGCTCAAGAAACATCTCACAATATTATCAATGTTGAAAACAGTTGTGCTGTGTAATGTTTTTGTAGAAACTGATATTTTTTTTTCAGAAATTTTTGACAAATAAAAAATTCAAAAGAACACTACTGAGCTAATAACATAAAATAAACCTAAACACAACATTTTATAAAAGAAGCATACTGTAAGATCACACCAGAAAGTGTGTCTGTAGTCTAATTACATTATAAATGAAATCATAGAATGCCATTTAAAACATGAATGCAGAGAATATAGAGCTTTACATGCAAAGAACATACGCTTTCGGTTAATAGCAAGCTAAATTGTTGGTCAAAATGGCAGAGTTCATCCTTGATGCACAAAGCCAGCATACAGGGCCTTAGCAGTACTCAGAGCAAATGCATTTCCCAAGGCCTGGTCTCCATTGACTTCAGCTTTTAAGTGTTCCCCACATTATCCCTGCTCAAGCAGCTCACACAACAAACAACATTGTGGCTAACCCTCGGATACTACAATGACTACATATGGAGCACGAGCAAGCACATGGGCTATGATGGAGTGAATGGATAGATATTGAAGCGATGACCTCAGAGGCATCGTTACAGTCAATACTGATTGATACACAAAACCACCTGTACAGATCAGACAGGGGCACAATAATGTTTTCTTGAACGTCTCAGTTTCCCATGTTGATCCACAACATTATAGGTATGTGATATTTAGATTTGGTGTGCTGATAATAATAATACTATTTTATTTAAAGGGGTCCTATTATGCTCTTTTACAAAGTCTTGATTTTGTTTTGGGGGTGTTCTAGAACATACTCTCATGCTTGGTGGTTCAAAAAACGCATTCTTTTTCACATAATTTACATTATTAAAATACTTTTCTCCCCAGCCTGGCACAAACGACTCGATTAGTTCTGGCTTTGATGAAGGTCCACCTTCCGAAAAACAAAATGTGTTGTGATTGGTTAGCTGTCCCAGTGCGTTGTGATTGGCGAACAGCTTAGACAGTGTTTCAGTACTGCCACGCTCCTTGATCCGTCTTTCAACAAAAACATTTGGGCGAATCCGGCACTGTACTCCCTCGTGTTGTGGAAGCTGTCCTCAGTAAAATGCGCAGCACACAATAGCAAATTGGGGTTATAATGCTCAGGAACAGAGTTAAAAAATAAATTGCAACCACTTTTTCCTGACATCATCCGCTTTCGGAAGCCCAAACAATGACGTTTGGGCACGGAGGTGAAAAAAAAACCCAGCGTTTCAGGCAGTCGCACACCGGACGAGAAGCGCAGCGTCGCGCCACGTCTTTGAAATTCAAATACATTATTTTCTATGAGTGTAGGCACACCGGCAGCGCCGTTCGGTGTCTGTCTGCGGCGCCCAAATACGTTGCGTTATACTTGTAAGAATTGTGCCGACATGCCGAAAATTTTACGCTACAGCACAGCAGCTCTTTTTCTTCGTTTTCTCTGATGCACTAACTCTGCAGCAGCACTTCTTCTTCATCATCTTGTCTAATGCACTCACTCAAACAAGCGTTCTAACCACAACCTCCCCCTTCCCCCACCCATTCGAATTTCTGTAAGCGGGAATTATTTTTAATGATATTCTAATGAGCCTCTTTGTGATATCACAAAGCCCAGAAACCAATGCTGTAGTCCAAAACGAGACGTTCGTTGTAGTTCTTGAAAAGGGATTTTTAAAAAATGAAATATCTTCCTTTGGAGTGGACTTTGAGATTTGTAACTTTCTAGATCTTTTTTATGCCTAAACATACACACTACACACTGACTAAAATTAAAAAAGTGAAAAAGCATAATAGGACCCCTTTAAAGCTTGGTGGGTAGTAGACAAGCTTCAAAGTGGTGCTAACGTGGGTAACCAGAATATGATTCATGCCCTTTATGTGTTGTCCTATATTTGTTAGTGTTCTATATGGAAGCCCATAATTTAAAATGGACACTTAAAAAAGTGAAAAACCAACTAATTAGTTTGTGTTTTTTACAATTTCTATAGTCTCAAAACATCTTTGTGTTCTATAGAAGAAAGCAAGTCACACAGGTTTGGAACAAAATGAGAAATTAATAAATGACAACAAAATTTTTCAGTTTCGGATTCTGTCCTTTTAAAAATAAATAATAAACATAACGTACAATAAATAAAAAATAAAATAATACATGTTTGATTATTAAACATGTCACTGCAATCATAAATATGTATACAAATTCAGCACTATCAAACATTCAGTGGAGGACGACAAAAAAAATAAAAAACTACAGCAGCATAAAGGTTCTGACATATAAAAAGTCCATAAAATAATTTAAGACAAAATAATAATTTGTTGACCATTTAGGATGGTTATTAGAAGATATGTCATCCCTCTGATATTATTAATATTATTCTTTTTTTTAATTGGGGAAACCTTTTATTGTTGCATACAGCTTTCTTTCCTTTGCCAGTCATTTGCAGTATTACAAACAGGAAATCAAGGAGATCTCTATAAAAAAAGGTGCTTAAAAGTTACAAAGCATTCTCACAGTTAAAAGTATCATGGGAGAGTACGTTCTCTTTGAGTCTCACATCTCCTCTTGCACCTCCAAGGCAGTGTAATTTGAGGTTGAGGAAGGTGGAGCGTAAAACATGGAAGCTGCCCATTTTCCTCAGGATGATGAAAATTGATCCAACATTTCATATCATAACTGTCATATTATTTTCATTATTCCTGCCTGCAAGAATGTGGTATTAACACTAATGCAAACTCAGGTAAGGTAATTGCCACTAATGGATGTGAAGGACTCTAAAATTGGATGTCATTAAAGCCGTCAACACATTCTCTGGATAGTTCAATTGTGTGGCTATGCACTAAGAGAGGGAGAGGGTGGCAGAGAGAAAGAGAGAGAAGAGACAGACAGGGTGGGTATTAAACATATGGCAGTATGGAGAAAAGAGGTCAGAACAAGCAAATTGTGGTTACGTATGTAAGAAAGAAAAATCACACGTAATAAGATTCTTACTCATAGCTCACATCTATGTGTTTCAAGGCAATTTGATGTTTTGTTTTTTCACTTACAGGAAAGAATAAACAACCACACTGCTATCAGCATGAAACGATATGCTGTTAGCAAAACCAACAACATGGAGGAATACACAAGGTGCTCAGACTTATTTTTCTCTTTAAAAAGAAAGTCTGGAGAGTTCAACCACACTGTAAAATGTTTGTAATTTATTCAGAAAAATACTGAAAAAATGCAACAGTAAAAACTAATTGAGGAACTGTAAGTTACATGCATATAATACAGTTGCATTATGTATAGTTTTTGGAAGTTAAAAACTATGAATTATCATGTGATTTACAGTAAAAAAAAAACAGTAAACATTTCCAGAAGGCCCTGCATGATTATATTTTGTTTAAATAGTTTTGTTTGTTCATATTTTTGTTATCAGTAATGTACATTAGGAAGTTTTGTGTTTTCTATTATTTCGGTCATGTTTATTGCACTTTGTTTTAGTGTAATGCATGTTGTGCTGATGGTATAAGAGTACTGTTTTAAGGACAGGCTTCTTACTTTAACAAATGATTCATCATGTGACTTTATTGTACCATCTGTATGATTGTGGTGGTTATCAATACATTTTACAGTACAAAGCAAGTACTGTGAATTAGTATATTAACATTCATTAAACAATATCACTAGATGAAATACATGGTTACAATTTGTAGAACATGAAACATTGTAACCATATTTTTAAATTATATTTATACCAACCAGAGCTTTTTTTTACCGTAAATTTAACAGGATATTTATCCTTTAGATTAAGAGTAAATGCTGTTTGTAGATTAAAAGTACTGTAAATGCTGTTTCTTAAAATGGACAATAAAAAAAACTAACTTTTTTTATTATTATTCTTAAAGGCTCAAAATATATTTGTCCCTGTGCGTGCATGTGTGTGTGTGTTCTGTGAAAGAAAATGTTTGGAACATCATGAGAATAAATGATGGAACTTTCAGTTTTGTATAACTGTCGCTTTAAAAACGCAACTTCAAAACATGTTTTTGAACATGCATGTTCATATTTGCATTCCGACTATTAAACATGTCACTGCAACCCTGTCAGACATTCAATGGAGGATGACATAAAAACTACAGCTATTACGTGAAATTGATATCTTATCATGAAACAATGAACAGGAATTATACAACTGGATAAACCATCTGAGTGTAATTAACAATCTAAGCGTTTTGATTAGTGCCACACCAATGTCATATATCTCCCAATTAAACTTCTCGCGATCCCGCGGGTCACGCTAATGTCATTTCTTACATGTATTTTGCTTCAACACACATAAAAGACAAGACAGTGATCCCAAGTTTTGCTCTGCCTCTTTCAAATCACAGTATGACAGCTATAAATTAAAGCATCATCCTGAGAGAGAGAGAGGACCATAAACAATGATTTTCAGTCGCATTTGCACATTTTTTTCCCGTTGCTTAAAAAACAAGGATGAGGTAAATGGCAGAGGAGTGAGAGTTAACCAGAGACCTCTCCGACTGCTCCTCAGAAACGACTCGTGAAGGGAGATAATTGACGAGAGTGAAAGAATGGATCTCTACTCTTAAATAACAGGATTTGCGGTAACCTATGTTCGTAGCCAGTTAGCTGCTGATGACAAAAGGGACACGAGGCGAGTATTCTACCCTGTCAGGAAGAGGCCACTGCAAAGTGTGCTCCGATATGTCTCCTATTCATCTGCGCGGTGGGTAATTACTTCAAACCCTATATTACCATGGTAATGAAACACTACAGCACTGTCAACCCCTGCCAAGCAAAAACAAGGCGATCTAGAAGAACTTCAGACTGATCTTTTTTGTCTGTTGTCTCTGTGTTTTGGGAGAAAGGAAAAGATTTTCTCACGATTTCTTCCTTTAATTGTTAAGATGCTGTGCACATGAATAACTATTTTGACATGACGACAGTAAAATCAGTTGTGCATTGTTTCAAATCTGACCTCTTTTTCTTGGTCTGTTTATCATGCGCCGTAATAGTCTACTCGTTGGACCAATTGTATTTGGAATGAAAGGATTCTTTTAGTGTGTTGGAACAAGTTATGAGTTCATCAAGATTCTACATATTCCAGTGTTTTGTGAGGAGAGCTGGTTAGCATGGCCCAGTTACACCTACTGATAGATTGCATACTGTAACTACACTCTATGTAGACTAAAATATTTTTCTTCATTGACGACCATTCAATATATATTCCAACTAAACAACATTTTTTTGCAAGCAACATAATAATAATAATAATATGTTTAATTTATATAGCGCCTTTCCCAAGCTCAAGGACACTGTACAAAAGCAGTAACACAATAGACAGTCGATTCACATAATCATAAACAGTCATTTCACAATCAGTTAATCAAATTAAGTGGACAGTGGACATTTGCCCAGTCCAGGGATAGACATGATTGCAGTTGCATATCATGGTACAATTATGTACTGGAAACAGAGATACATAATATAAGTAACAACAGAAAAAGGACAGTGTCAATAAGTAACAAACAAAGAATAGTAAATGCAACAAAAATACACAGAACGAAAATACTCAAGAGAGAATTACAGCTGGTAGTATAGGATGAGGAGAGTGTCTAAAGAACATGTTATGACTGATCGTATTGGGTAAACGCATAGGTTTTGAGTTGTGATTTAAATACAGAGAGTGAGGTTATTGTCCTTAGTACCAGGGGTATAGAGTTCCATAGTTTAGGTGCAATTACGGAAAATGACCTGCCACCCATTGAAGATAGACGAAATCTAGGTACAGTAAGAAGTTCACACCCTGCAGATCGAAGTGATCGATGTGGAAAGTAAGGAGACAGTAGATCAGAGCGATAAGGAGGAGCAAGGCCACTGAGTGATTTAAAAGTAAGCAGAAGAATTTTGTAAGTAATGCGAGATGATACAGGGAGCCAATGGAGTTTAAATAAGATCGGGGTAATATGAGCAGATCGTTTAGTATGGGTTAATATTCTTGCAATAGAATTTTGAATATATTGTGAACGAGAGATAGAATGCAATGTTAATCCGGCAAAAAGAGCATTACAGTAGTCGAGGCGTGATGTAATAAAAGCATGCACTAAAGATTCATCATCTTTTGGAGAAACATAGGATCGAAGTTGGGCTAAACGGCAAAGCTGGAAAAATGCAGCTTTGGATAGTTTACTAATGTAAACATCCAGAGTCAGTGAAGGATCAAGAGTAATGCCTAAATTTCTGACAGTAGCAGATGGAAAAATTGTTGTAGCATCAAGGTTGAAACTGGGAGCATTTACTATATTTTGATAGGGGGGCCAGTAATTAAAATGTCTTTTTTTGTTTTGTTTTTTTCAAAATGTGACACTCACACTTCTCAACCTTTCCTCTAACAAATGATCTGCTGGTATTAAAGATCTCTACCTGAAGAAATGGGCTCCATATTATGATAATTTTCCTCCAAATCTTCCTAATAAAAAATAAAAAATAAAAAAAAACAGAGGGATGAACATGACAAGTAAGTTGGAGGGCATTGAATCTCAGGTTACAACGGCTAAATAGCAAGTGAATGTTGGTCCAATAAACAATTCAGCTGAGTAAATAAAACATCAGTTTCTCCAAGCTCTGCCTGACACTTTTCTAAGCGTGTGTATTATTCAGTCAGTTAGGGATCGGTGTGCGCATCACAAGCAGATCTGAATTTGCTGTGTGACAGGTATAACCTGTCCCAAATGTACAGTATGTGTCTGACTGCCTCCTCACTTTGAAATGAATGAACATTTGTATGTGATGTATGAGCGCTCAATACTGAGCTCCAGATGAAAAAATCATTTCCTCAAAATCAGGATAGTTATTCCCGCTACAGAAAACTTTTGTTAGCGATATTTAGGGAAACTGTAGTCTAAGACAACTGTAATGCAATTGGCATTAAAAATAATTCTAAATAAATGGATTATCAGTGATTCAGCTGAAGGTACAATTGTGTTATTTAAAACACTTTTGCAATTGTTCATGTTCTCAGTGGTGTAGACAGTATTGTTTGAGTCGTTTGAAATCCCTTTCATTATTAGCATGAACAGATCAAGCTTTAGATATGGCATACCCAGAATTGTTTCACACAAGATGGCTTACAATAGTTACACGTGTATTTTAAAAACCTGTCCTTTGTGTGTCCTTTTCACACACATATAATGACATGAAAAGACGTGTACCAGGTGAAGGTTAAATAAAGAATTAGATGGGGAAAAAAACACTGTGTATAATTACTGGCCCCAGTTAATTTCTGGAGCACTAATGGAAGCACATGGAGGGGTGAAATGTCTTGGTTGCTTCATTTTATCTGCTATATTTTCACCGAATCTCTCCGTCTCTTTGTCAAAAACAACCCACTCTGTCCTGCCGACTGTATTGCGTAATTATCCCTTATTGTTGATGACATTCTACATAACATAAGTTCAGATCTGGAACAAGACAAAGCACAGCCATTGAACCCATCAGGCTGAAAGTGGTTAAATTGTGACATCATCCAAGTGGCACAAATTTTGAAAAACAGGAAATCAAATTATATTGAACAAACACATTTTAATTTAAAAGGTTTGCTTTTTGATAATTGCTTAAAAGGAAAAGCTTAGCCAAAATATGGCTTCAACCAAAAATCATTTTGTAAAACACAAACATAGATGTTCGGCAGAATGTCGGAGCTGAGCAGGTTTTAAACTTTAAGCTATAAATCAATATTTTTCCCATCTGCCATAGCTATAGTATATTTAAAATGTGACATGTAAGCAGTGTTTTGATATTATTTAGACGTATTTACCCATATTTTAGATTAGATTTTATTTTTATATTTTGAGTTTTAGTTTGTTTTGGTCATTTTGTTATGAACTTTTTAAATTTGTAATAGTTTTTGGGGGTTTGTTTTTAACATTTCTATTTAGCTTTAACATTTTTTATTTCAGTTTTAGTTTTAGTAGTTTTAGCCATTTTTAGCACTTCTAACTTATTTTATTTCTATTTCAGCTTTATTTCAAATAATGGAAATTATTTATTAATAGTTTTAGTTTACAACACTGCATGCAAGATCCATATGTTTGAGGTAAATAGCACCGAATGTGATAATAAGCAGAAAACATCAATTGTGAATTGAACGAACTCAAATGAGATTTGTGAGCTCAGATAGATTGGAAAATTATTAGGAAATGCCTAAATTCTGGACTATTTCTCACACAAAGCAAACATACAGCTTTTTAGAAATTTTTAATCTTTCTCAATCTAGAAGCTGTATGTTTACATTATTTTTAAAGCTCTATAATATAGTTTTGTTTCTGAAATGAGGCCACCTCATAAAGCTGATTGAGGCTATGGAGAGATACATACATCCATTACTCTCTTTAAAGTACATAGACACACACAGACACTCCTTCACACACAACCAGCTTATGGCTAAAACAGTTCGCCTCTGTGTCCACACTGGACTGTCCCTAGACAGGAATCCAATTAAGCAGCTCTGTTTTATCCTCATCCGATCCTTTTTTCTCCAGCACAAGTGAGGGGAGCGAGGGACCACTGAAGCAGGTTTTCCTACAGCAGGAGTGGGACACAGGCCCACCAGCTCGAGGTCTGTGATCTCAATGCACAGGGCTGCCATGGGCACATTGAAAAGAAATAGAGAGAGTGGGGGAGACTGATACACACGTTATATTGCAACCCTGCATTAGTCGTGTGCATGTGCATGAATGCACGCATTTGCAGGTTGAGACTGTATTATTACAAAGGGGTTTGAGTGCTCACTGACCCCCTGTATCTCATGTCTCTCAAACCTCACCTCCTTTTGGCACGTCTGCCCTACACTACCCCCAAGGCCTGCTCTCAGCGGGGATTCTTCACTCCTGAGCTCAGCAGAACCTGCACCAGGACCTTCTCAGTTCAGTGGGCCAAGGTAGGTAAGACAACAGGGTGCCACAATTTGCTGCATCTCTATCTCGGATCAAATTGACAGGGAGTGCAGCAGTTGAAAGATCTGACAGCATCCTATCCAAGCTTAGAAAACTCATAAATTAATATTCTGTGTTCATTACAAGTTAAGCCCAGTAGACAGATTGTGTCTATTACCACAAAAGGTAATTTCCTCTTTTCAACAACAACAAAAAAAGGTTACATTTAGGTATTTAACATACTGTAGAAGTAAATGGTGCCACTGCATAAACATCTGTTTAAAAAAATGTACTGTGTTAATATGAAGGAATTTTCCATATTGATTTTTTTAGGTGTTTTATCCATATTTACTGTACATATTGCATTGTGTTGTATTTTAGGGTTAAAGGAAACATTTGCACACTTGTTTGTAAAATGGATAATGTACTGGCAGAAATTTACCAGTAGCTTTTCCATTTTCCTACAGATTTTATTTACAGTGTACTATACATGTTAACACTTGCAAACCTATTCTATATCCAATTTTACGACAACATTGCCATGACAAAAGCATATTTAAATTTAAGTGACTTTATGAATCATAAGTATCGCATTTATGCTATTAAAACCGCCAATACTTTTATTAGTAGTGCCTAAATGTAACCTTGACCGCCAATACTTATTTTATTAGTAGTGCCTAAATGTAACCTTGACTTTCTTTCTTTCTTTTTTTTTTTTTAGGAAACAGGGTGGGTCAATTGTTTTTTTTTTTGTGGTAACTGAAACTAACTTGTATGAACTCAGAATATTCCTTTAAAGTATAAAGAGAGCACTCACGGACAGTTAGCTGGAGCCTTCAAGTAAGACTCATAAAATGCTTGTGATTCACCAGCAACCTAAAATAAAAATTCAATAAAATCCAACACTCTAAGAAAAGTCAATAAAAATAGGGCCCAATGTACTGTGTTAGTTTCCCACACTGATTTCTTACAGGTGTTTTACCTGTATTTTGAATTATACATTGCATTATGTTGTGTATTAATGTTGAAGGAAATGTATGTAAACTTAATGGATAATGTACTGGCAGAAAAATTACCAGAAGCTTTTGCATTTTCCTACATGTTTTTTTTTCTTACAGTGTATAAACTCTTAAAACACATTCACAATAGTTTTTCCCCTGAACTGTCACTAAGATGTAATTTCCCACATCTCAAATCACCATTTATTCTGTGGTAGAAATTACATTTTTAAATGAAGTCCTAAACAAATGTTCATGAGGAGCTTGTTCATGTAATCCTGTCAATCATATCACAAGGGTATATGAGCAGCCGCTTGCCTCATTCCCCTAACAACTCTTCCGGCTTCCCTCATCCTCCCCATCATCACCGTGATTCTAATATCCATTAAGTACTTATTCATTAATTAAATGGTCCAGGAGAAGCTTAGAGCCTGAATCTTGCGCTCAAGCCTCTCCGTTACGGACAGTAAGCCAAATCTGTTTACTCACATCACATAAGGATTATATGAACAGGCGAACTCATGAAACATTTCATGAAATAAAATTCCAGACTCCTTTGTCTTGATGATGTATCCTAAATTCATATTTTCACACTTTTTTTTTCTCCAAAATTGCAGCTTGATTGGAAAATACATACTATAAAATATTCGGTAACACTTTATTTTTAGGTGTCCTTGTTACATGTGTTACATGTACTTACTATTGTAATAACAATAAATTATGCATAATTACATGTAAGTAACCGTAAACAAAACCCTAATCCTAACAATATAGTAAGTACATGTAGTTCATTAATATTACTCTGTACTTTAATGTATAATTACACTGTAACAATTATTCCAAATATTCTGTTCATTCTGTTATCCTGTACTACAAAAAAAATCCATATTATTACTTCAAAAATAATGTTTTAATTTTAAAAGTGAAAGTATAGGATGATTACAAAAAATACACAAAATAAATTTGAAAAGTACCAAAAATGTATTATTTTATTTTATTATTTTATTTTATTTCACATAACAAAAAAAATTATTTATAATTTTTACTAAATAAAAATCTACCTTTGTTGAAATGTTCCCAAATGTGAAGAAACTGTATGAAAAAGGAAATAGGAGGAAATGAATGGAAAATAGCCCAAAATTGTTCATGACATTTATTTTCAAACATAAATATCACTAAATAATGTCACTATATATTCCAGAGCCTTGTCCACTTGGTTGGCTGTGTGTGGGGATAAAGGATCAAAAATCTTGAAAGCACGAGTGAATTAGCTCTAATTTACTATAATATGTGGCCTATGTATGAGACGCTGTGAAGCATCAGAAAAATGCAAGGAGTGAGTAAATAAATTATCCTGAAAGAGCGAGCACACAACAGCAACCACGTACAGACTCCATGGAATCCTTATAAATATTTGTAAAGAGTGAGCTGTTTTCCAAGCAGAATAAATGGTGTGTTTTGTGTAACCCGTGCGGCTTTCAGAGGTTTAAACGCACTGCTGAATCTTTGTAGGAAGGTTAATATCTTCGTGTTTTTGTTTCTATATGCTTGGGCCAAGAAAAACAAAGTGACTTTGAAAAGGAAAAACAAGCAGCAAGATGCTAAAAACCCACCCCTTTCCAACTATTCTGGTCTCACCTTGAGCTGCGTCCACACAGACCATTTCCCCGTATCTTTCCCTCCCTGACAAACGAACTCGAACCTCTGCGGTCCCCCTCACGGCCACGGCGGCACAAACAAGAGCTGTCCACACATCACTCATTAACGTGCCCCCCCACATCAGCCTCCATTAAAAATAACCCGCCCTGACAGCCTCAGAAAGGACGGCGTACCTCCCGAACACCTTTTAGTCTCTCTCTCGGCCCGCCCCCCCGCCCCTCCTTTCATTAGGCCTGTTTTGGAGTGCGCTGTGGTATCTACACCATAACTAAGGCTGTTAGCATCTGTTTTACTCCAAGCAAAGTCAAAAGGTGCAGGGCTTTGAGGAGCAACCCCCTCTCCCGCAAGGATTCCCTCTCTGGCGCCCCCACCTCCCCTCCCTCCCTTCCTATTACTTTGCATACCCAGAAATGTCACCTTACTCCAGCAAGCTGTTACCATGCTGCCTCCATGCCAAAACAGCCAGCCTCAAAGGACACTGATGGATCCTGCATTTTTCAGTGATGGCTCTTAAAAGGCATTAGACGCCCGAGGCACCTCAGGCTTGGGCAACAGAAGAAGATGTGATATAATGGCGCTGGAACGAAGGGCTGTGCCTCAAAGTCAAACCCAGCATGTGACACTGAGGGAGGTTTGGAGGGGTTGGAGAAAAAATGGTTCCTGACTGCTGATATCTTGGCTGCGTCTGTGAGCCGGTCTGGACAGTCGTGGAACAAGCATGAGCTTTTATAAGGGAAGCATTTATTGCAGCACATGGAAGAAGACAGATCATGCTGCTTCATGACTCACAAGCATTAATAGCAACTTTGATATTAAAAGCATAACATTTTGATGCCGACTTGGAACGCCAAATCAAGATTCACCTTGATGACTGCCATGGTTAAAATAATTAACCTTCATTACCGTTTCTCAACAGAAAGGTCAAATATCAATGTACATGACACATACATTTACTTAAACGTGTGGGTATGTGTGTGTGTGTGAATCTCAGCTGAAATCTGAAACAATAATAATGTAAGGAAGAGCTCAAGGTCATCGATTAACATGGAGACAACTAGTAAAAGTTTACTCGCTTCTCAAGAAAGACTCTTCTCAAAATGAAAATAAATAAATAAATAATAATAAATAAAAGATAAATAAAATGTGAGAGTACTGTATCGGCTATACCAGCTTGTCTTGCATTAAAGTGTAAGAATACATATTAAAATAGTAATGTATACATGTCGAACTTATGAAAAGTAGTATAGTAACAGACCCTAGCCTAATTGTTTTTATGTCATAAAAAGATGTGAAAAGTATTGAAATTTACAGACAGAAAACCCAGTGAAATGAGTTTGAATGGTGTTTTGAATGGCTCATCAAAGAGTTTGAATCTGATGAACAGCGTTTAAAAGGACACATCCTTTAGGGACAGGAAGAAATCCAGGGAAGTGCTTGCACAGCATGTAGTACAGCCTTCCGTCACCAGGATGTAGTCTTGTAGGATGAAGTCTAAGAAGTATAGTAGAAGCTAAAAAACGAAACCACTGTAGAAAGTCTTGAAGCAACAACAAGTGGCAGAGTCCTGTCAAGCAGTAAAAAGTAGCAGAATATCTGAGACTGATTCTTATCTTCAGTCTTTTGTGAAGTAGTGGTGTTTCAATTCAATCAATTGGTGAATCAATCAGGATCAAGAGTTATCATCCTGGTTAATGCTGAAACTATCAAAACCCAACACCTGCAACCTAAAAAAAAGTCTGTTTCTGCTTTTTATAAACACAGTCTGTATTGTACATGCATTCTGAGTGTTCAGTATGAGAAGATTTAAACCTGCTTTACACATTTAAAACAGTGAGACAGAAATTGAGCTGCTCGGCATGACGTCTTAAAAAGCAGTACTCATGGTGCGAGATGCAGAAAACTGACCTATATGTACATAGATTAACACTTTAAAAAAAAATTAGCCCCTTAGAAAAGCGCAGTGTATGTTTAAAACATCCCTTGTTAAGAGTACCTTAATATTTTCACGGCATGCCACAAAAGCTTAACATTTTAAGACAAAGACAAAATGACGCATTTGTTCCATCACTTCATCAATTATAGCCACAGAACAATGGCCAGCAAAACAACGGCATGTTATATTGTTTGGCTAAAGCCTCTTGTCGCTGCATAATGGTGGAGAGTTGCGTGTGTGGGAGTTTCCTGAAGGACTGGAGGACTCTCATGCACAAACGGCGCTTCAGGCCGGCTAGAGGACTCTTTCAAAGTGAACAATCTGTCTCCTCACTAAAGGTCTCCCTCGCAGTAAACAGTATGTGATACTGTAGTGAAGGACGGTCACGGAGTGGCTAATCGGATGGACACAGCGAGTCTCCACCGGCGGAGCGAGAACAATGCAGCTGCGGCTGCTTAAGAGCAGCGGGTCCTGAGGCGCGACGCTGAACTGCGACCTTGCTCGTATAGACCGGTCCCTGCCACTACCTCTTTGACAAAACTTATGATTCATATAGCCCTAGTGCACTCTTTCCCTCCATCCATTTCTCTCGTTCTCACTCTCTTTCTCTCATTGCATGACCTTTACATCAGATTGCTGATAGTTATACTTTCCCCCCACCCCTCGGATGTCCTACATATCACAATAGCCTTGCCTTAAGTGAGAGCAAAACTCTTTATGACTCTCTCGCAATCGCATGTGAAAAAAACACGGCTCGCATTGTCTCCAACCTCTGGCAGTGCCTTAATTAGAACACACTAAGGCTCCTCTTCGGTGTCTCTCTTTCTTTTTAGCAGTATAATTAGATTAGTGTCGGAGACCTGGTGTAATCGCTCCGAGGGAAGATGAAGGAGTGGGAGCGATGAAGGGAGACAGGTGGCCCCTCTTCGCTCTTTTTCCCCCTCTCGTGCTACGCTGCAGGACAATATGTGGAGACAAGACGAGGTACACCCCGGCCCTCCTCCCTCCCGTCCCCTTGACAGGTGCTCCTTCAATGCAGGTGTTTTGTGAGAGCGGTCTGGCTTCAATATGCGTGCGTGGGTGCGCGTGTGTGACCTCCACCCAGTGCGAACTGCTCGTGTTTAAATGAGTTACAAGAATGTACCAAGTTACTTAAAACAAAACCCCAAGCATCAAAGCAGACACACCTTAAAGGCTGAAGTAAAGAAATGGGTAGGCCATCAATAATAATATGGATTTTCATTGTGTTTATGTTGCTGATACACTTATGTTATGTCGACCTCAAACCCCTCAAGAGATAAATGACCCTTTTCCCGCTCTTTTTGCTTTTCTGAAGGTATCTTAAAATCTAACATTACTGTCCAAATCTCATTTTGCCTCCAGAACTCAAAGCTATTCAAGAGACCATTAAGATATCTAAAATAGGATGGGCTGGAGATATGTGACCTCTGGGATGAATCCAGTTTTCTGAAGAGTGCCTAAAGTGGAAAGAGGAATTTCACTTTGGTTGGGTGACGTCTTAAATCATTAAATCACCAGTGAAGGAATAAAATTCGATCTATCCAAATGGGCACTGCATTTATTGATTACTAAAGCTATGCGTTTAGAAAAAATAAAGATGTGTGGTTTCCATTTGGGCCATAAAATGTCAGCTAATAGGTTTCCAATAAGACTTTTTTTTTCTCAAGGAGCAGCACATGACAGCTCAGCAAGCGTATTTTTTTTCTCTCTTATTAGAAATATTGGTACACTAGGAAATAAGTGTTTACATCTGTACAAGTTAATATATAAATACATCATAATAAATTGCATATTTAGTTGTTTCTTCACAGATTTGGTTGTCTGTTCTTTTGGCTATGGTAGTCGCAAAGGGACCAATATGAAAGTCTAAATTACGTCAAGGTGCACACAAATAACTAACCTGTGTAAATCAAAGAGGGACTCAATTAATAAAAGCAGACATCCAGAACACACTCAGGTCACCATAAATAAACCATTACTGAGGCTCATGTCACAGGGCTGATGTAGGCATCCATTAAGGGCACTGGAGAGAATATGTGTGAAGATTGCTTGCTTGTGGCAACAACAACTGCCCAAGCCAAGTGCTCTGCTCGACCACAGTGAAACAAGAGGAGATGATACTATTAAAGTGCACTTGTTGAAAGAACAGATCGTCCAAGTGGCCACAATCCAAGCCAAAAATTTGACTTTAAAACATAGTGTTAATTCTGACACGTGAACCTATCAATGACCAAGTGCATCTAACCTAAAACTAACCTAATGCACTATTATTGTCCCATTACTGCCATAAACCTTTATCCTGCAAGGCCTACTTAAAAACTTGAAACAAAATCTTAATGTACCTTGTAACCTGACCGGTTAACACTCATCACATTCATTATGATACCAAACAGATGTCAACACTACTCATAAAGAACAGGAGAGTTTGTTTTCTCGTGTGTTGGGTGACATGACAGTAAGACAGTCACTGAGTATTTACTCAAGGCTCTAAGGCCATTGTTATACCTCAGCCTCTCCCTAAGGTCACAGGCATCAACTTAATTAAAGCTGACACACTGAAACATCATCCCTACAGCTGGTTCAACAAACCTGTCAAAACACAACAGCACCCATACAGGTTTAAGAAATATAGATCTGATTAACAATTTCCTTGATCTGAGAGGAGAAGACAGCTTGAACCTTAGAGTAAACTGACTCATAAAGTGGTCCCTACATCTGCATAATACATGATTGATAAAAACTGAGTTTGTGATAAAGCACAGTAAAATAGTCCTTGGATTTAGATGATTTCAATGACTCTTTCTGCAGGTTATGCCGTTATGCCCGTAGGTGGAGACAAGTCTTTATAAACACTTATTTTTTTTAAACTATTCCTTCAAAATAATGATTCATTCAAATATGAAACAATTGATTTCCATGACGAATGAGTCATTAAATCATTCATTCAATTGATACGTTATAAAAAAAACTTAGCCCCGATTTTCACTCTCCAACAGTTTTGCGGAAATTGCGAACAAATGCCCGAAATC
This sequence comes from Sinocyclocheilus grahami, assembly GCF_001515645.1. Classification (NCBI taxonomy): domain Eukaryota; kingdom Metazoa; phylum Chordata; class Actinopteri; order Cypriniformes; family Cyprinidae; genus Sinocyclocheilus; species Sinocyclocheilus grahami. The sequence continues at coordinate 770,930 of NW_015505337.1, forward strand.
AGAGAGAAACCGGTGCTCGTTCACGTGAGTGACAATCTCGTAGTGTGTTATCAAAGACACAATCTGAGAAGAAGTGTTAATGCATTGCGATTCCCGTGAGATATTTGGCATGCTAAATATCTGGCCCTTTCAGTGACTTACAGTCCTGCAGTGTGAAATGGGTTTTGACTGGAAATGACGGCGACAACCTACAGCCAATGAGAGAGCACTATACAGGGCAAGTTCAGTGGAGTCGTAGATCTGCAACAAAACACCAGCACGCATGGCTTCTGCACGCAACTATCTTTCCTTCATATTCTACATTCTTCTTCTTCTTCTATTTCACTGCAAATCAGTGTACAGATAACTTGGATTGCAAGATTTTTTGCAGGTTACCATTTTTGACAGAAATAAATCCATTCTCGTGCAAAATCTCATGTTATTTCCATTGCCAATTCTCACGTGTATTTGGTTGTTAAACGTAATTTGTAGACCAGACGAAGTTGTATAATGTGTGATCCCCTGTGGCCGATCCGTTGTGAAGTTTGCAAACAACCTCAACTAGATCAGGGGTTCTCAACTCTGGCCCTCAAGGTCCACTTTCCTACAGAGTTTAGCTCCAACCTTGATCAAACTTGCCTGCCAGGAACTTTCCAGTAATCCTAAAGATCTTGATTAGCTTGAAACTCTGCAGGAAAGTGGATATCGAGGGCCACAGCTGAGAACCCCTGAACTAGATCCCCAGACAGTCGTGCAGTGTGAGAAGAGCAGCGATCCGATGACTTTGAAAATTGGGCAGTGTGTGCCTGGCATTAGCACCACAACTATAGTGTGTTGACATGCAGTTGACTCTAATTTGATTTTGTTTGGTGGAACAAATATAGACAAAATATCTTGCAATATTTTGTCTAAAAGGCAAAAGGTAAGTTACTCCGTATTAATTTATTGTATGAAATGCTTGCATCATATTTGACAACTTTTGACAAATGTTCATAGTTTCGCTAAAAACATTGATTCATAACAATTAGGGCACTCTATAGAAATCACGCGTCACAGTTATGTCACAGTAAACTTATACTACAAAAGAGGCTATAAATCATCAAAAACAAATATAAACACAAAAGCAAAGCCACCAACAAAAACATGACACAACACTGAATGTTTAAGCCAGCCTTGTTCAACCTTCTTGAACCCATAGACCCATTTGGAAATAAATAAATAAATAAATTCCAAGAACACTGTGACGAAGAAAACAGTGCGCTGTTCACGTTCGCTTGAAGGCCTCAGACTCCACCCACCTGGTGCAAATGAAACAATTTGATTGGTAGATGAATCAGACGATCGAAAATTCGATTATAATAATTTGTATTCACTCAGGATTTTTGCATGTTACCGTCAAAAACATTTTTTTAATTAATTGGATAAACTTCAACGTGAATTTTTTTTTACTGTACTGTAGATGGCAGCATGCTTTGCTGGACCTGACTTTGATTTAGCTAGTTTTAATAAAGTGTAATAAAACAATAAAATAAAGTGTTATTAATAATGAAAAATAGACATTTATTAAGATATTAATAGCCTATAATTAAAATGTTTTAAATTCTATTTTAAATTCAAAACATCAATGTTATTGTGTTATTGTGTAAAGGGTAGTTTTCATGTATGAAATAGACTGTAATATAAATAGGATTTAATAA
>NW_015505337.1:772638-773557 GCF_001515645.1 Sinocyclocheilus grahami
AATGGATATCAGCATGACACCCTGCAGTGAAGTTTAAAATATTTGGGAGGGGGGAGAAGGAAAAAAATAACTTTTGTTTTACCCCTCCTATTATAGACGTGATCGCGCATACACACAGAGAAGCCTTTTAATTAAGATTTTATGTATTAAGATGACTCCCCCTCCGAGCAATCATTATAATTGTGTTTTACTGGCCTTGAAACTTGTTTAGGCAAGGATCTTGGCTTTATTACAATATTTTTCCAGAGTCTTTCAAGCAAAGACTGTTTTGATGACGTGCTTTCACCCTACACTTGACTCTTTTGAGAGCATTCTAATGCTTGTTAATGAGAGAGTCCCACTTTCATTTGAACACAGCTTTCATTAGTTAAATGCCTGCTCCTTGGGGGACGCAAGATTTTAATTACCAAGAGGCCGTTCATAATTCTGACCGCTTTGAGAAGCATGCTTGGAATATTCTCTGGCAGGCTTCATTTGTTTTGTCTTAATTCTTGCAGTTTTTGAGGAATTCAATTTTGGAAAAATGTATTTCAGAGAGAAGCTTTTCAAGGCTGTGCTTAGTGGTTAAATATAGGCTATATAAATGAAGACCACACATTTCAAATTGGACCACATGTTGTCTTTGAAAAAGTGTTTTCACAATTTGCGCTGAATATGTTACTACAGAATATATTCAAACTCATAGTAAATATATTAGAAAAGCCTGCATACGCTGAATCACACTGATACCATTTTGTTTTCATCTTAATTTTAAATCCTGTTGTCTGGTAACAATTACTTTGCTAGCAACACAACAGACATATCATGCTCAGCCAGGAGTAGCACTAGCTTGTGGTGAGATCCTTTGTCAAGTAGTGGAGTGACTCCAGGCACCGGCTGGAAAATTACTCCTAGCCGTTAGCTCCCGATGCTAATTGTT
>NW_015505337.1:773567-804243 GCF_001515645.1 Sinocyclocheilus grahami
GTCTGACAGGAAAGGAAGTGCACAGAGGCGCTGAGAGCAGCGACAAGTCGTGTTAGCGTGGTGACAGTTGACTGGGCAGCCTGGAGCGGAGCTGGAGAAAGACTCTAATCTGCCCTGCTCGTTACTCTTGTAGCCCGTGGCACCTCTGAGACCTCTTGTTCTGTGTAAGAAACCCACAGCAGCTACACGCTACACCACAGCCACACGCACTAAGAGAACATGTTAAATAACAGTATGACTTATGCCCTAGGAAAGGACAGTCACTTCAAAACATGTATCATATCCTTTTGTTATTTGGTATTGTTATTACTGTAAAACCATAAGAAGGTGGAGTTCACCCAGAAATTTATATTTCAGGAATTTCTTTCCCCCACAAATAAATAACTTATATAATATCCTGGCTACTCTTTTAATTATAATCAAAATGAATTGAAGACTGGAACTGTCGAGCTTTAAAATATAAAAAAATAATAATTATTATTAAAATAAATAAATAAATAAATATATATATATATATATATATATAAATGCTGTTCAAACAGCTGATGAAACATATTACAATAATACAAGTACTGCAAATAATATATGAGCTGCATGTTGTAATATACAAATCCATCAAGCCAGATTTAACGTCAAACCATAATATTTATTTCTCCGATGGAAAAAGTCACCTTGACTGAATCAGGAGAGAAATATGTACAGATGAAGCTCTACAAACAAATATGTTGTTGCATTTTGATGTGAGGGGAGGACACACTTGTATTATTATCGATTATGGAGTCATATTTTGGTTAAAAGCAATGGTTTAAAGTTAAGTGGTTTTAACCAGCTCTTTGGACTCTCATTCTGACGGCACCCATGTACTGTAGAGGATCTATTGGTGAGCCAGTGATGTAATTCTAAATTGCTCTAAATTTGTTCCAATGAAGAAACAAACTCATCAACATTGTGAATGGCCTGAGGGTGAGTAAATTCTCAGCAAATTCTTTTAGAAGCTTCCTTTAAAGGCTTCAGTCTCCAATTACAATTTTAATTGTATAGAAAAGAGCATCCATTACATTATTCAAAATAGAATCCTTTTGTAATCCACAGAATTCATATGGATTAGAAACAGCATGAGGATGACTAAATAATGATAGATTTTTCACTTTTGATTGAACTGTTCCTTTAAAATCAGATCTCTCTCAAATGATAAGAAGCTTTCTGAATCCATAATTTTATTTCATTTTAAAATATGCAGTCATTTTTTTATTATTATTATGGCAGTGGTAGCTATTACCAACATACGAGTAGAATCAAGGACTAGAACTGAAAACAAAGACCCTCACAGCTGAATGAAGGTAAAAAAGAAATGACAAAATCAGTGCTGAGGAGTGGGGAAATCTCCTAAGTGATTTTCTAGGCTGTTACACACGCTGTGCGGCGAGTATTGAGTGATTCCCAAAGGTAGTTAAGATCGCTTTAGGCTAGTTTAGACTCATCTTAAGGAGATGGAAACACGACTCTGTAAATGTTTGTTCGACTGGCGGTGTCTGGGGGGAGATGGAAGCTCCTTAAAGCTATTATAGCAAATCAAACACATAGAACAGTTTATTGCTATGATCGCCGTTTTAAATGTGTAACTACTTGGGGACTGGTTAGGAGATAAATGAAGAACATATGGAACATGAGCGTTAGCCTTTTGCAGGCTGCATTAAGTGTGTCCACAGTAGCTCCAGGCTGAGAAAAGAGGAGAACAGAGTAGCGGGCACTGACCCTCTCAAGCCTCTTGCCCCAGCAGATGGAGGAGAAGGCAGAGCGGGCACAAAGTGCTGGCACTGCCCATTTTGGCACCACTGGAAAGTGCCAAAGCAAAGCAGCAAGCCAAGATGTGTATCCTTTGTCTGTCTTCATAAACACAGTCCCCCCACACCCAACGGGCAACTGTATTTTCTCTCCTGTTAGTCACTTTTAGTTAAAGATAAAAAAAATAAATGAAATGAAATCCCTAACAGACGATCTGTTGTTTTTCTTCTTTAATAATTTGTTTATTTAAAGCAAAACCATGAACGATAGTAGCAGAAAGCTAAAATGATCAGGTAATGCAGATGTATAAGGAATATTCTGGGTTCAGTACAAGCTATGCTCAATCAACAGCACTCGTGGCATAATGTTGATTGCACAAAAATTTATTTAGACTCATCCTTACTTTTTTGCATAGAAGAAAACAATTTTTTTTTGCAAAAAATCTGGGTTACAGTGAGGCGCTTTCATTTACAATTAAAGTAAATGGGGCCAATCAATAAACATAAAAATACTTTTCAACTCTTTCAACAGTATAGTTTAATTTTGCAATTTCATTGCCATGACAATCATAATGCCTAAAACTATAAAATGACTAAAATTATGATTTACAGCTTTACAGCAAGAATTAAAGTGCTTTTATAAAATTATAAGCTTCACATTTCTGCCTTTAAATATATAAATATTTGGCCCCATTCACTTCCATTGTAAGTACCTCACCATAACCTACTAAGAACATGTCTAAATTATTTTCATGTGGAAATTATGCCACAAATGCTGTTGATTTTGCTAAACTTGTGCTGAGTCCAGAATATTTCTTTAAAGTAGACATTTATGAACTGCTTCTTCACATTTGTACATTGTGGACATCAAATAATCATTAAGATGTTTAGTTAAATGTGTGTACTGTATGTCATGCGAATAGCACTCACAGTGCCCAATTAACGAATTAGCATGTCTCGGTTGACTCATTATTGTTTTTCAATCCTTCAACTGTTTTTGAACATATGTAACACATATGCTCAGCAATCACAATGCAACTCCCTCTGAAACGCAGCTCCACTTTAAAACAAAACTAGCGCCACAAGAAAGAAAGAAAGCGAGGGAATGGTAGACAGAAGAGAGGTTTTTTTTCAGTGCCGGCTCCTTTGGAAGAAGCTTCTTGCCAGGCCACCTGTCTGTGAGCATGCCAGCTGTACGTTTGCGCTGAGGAGTGTCACAAACGCTCCACGCTTCCAGCAGCACATTAGCTGCACTTGGCACTTCTTCTTCATGTGAAGGAAGAAGCGGCGAGAATCAGATGGATACATTTTGCCTGGGGTTGGGGGGTGGTTCTGGGGAAGGGGGTTGTGAAGGTTGAGTGGCTGTCGGGTTTTTCCTTCATTTTTTTTTCTTTTGGTTCAGTTCAAGCGAAAGAGTGCCAGTGGAAAGCAGAGACACCTGGTGCTGCCTTCAAGCAGCAGCTAAGTGGAAAGGAGCAGCTTGGAAAGAGGTATTGTTTTATACACCTTAACCTCAGCTACAGTACGTCCACCTTCTCTGAGAAGCGTTCAGACGGCGAAACGGTGCCCAAACTTTAATCTAAATCGTTAGATTGCATCCAAGCATTAAATGCAGAAGGCCAAGTAAAGACAGCGCTCAGGGGGGCCAGTCTATGTCGAGCTTTCAATGAAGTTTCTCTGAAGGTTTCTGAAGAAACTCAAGTGTTTTTATTTGTTTATATTCTTTTCAGTTGGACAGAAATAGATTTTTGGAAGCTTTGTTGTGGGGTAAACAAAATCTGTAGGGTTTAAATGAAATAATTGTTACTAAATAAAACAGTGGCATTATTTTAGAGTCGAGATTAAGACTCTTTGCCGTCCCATCTTCTCCTTACTGGTCTACGGTAAGGCCTACCGCACTCACAAGGGCAAATTAGCAGCAATCAGCTCTCCTCCCTAAGGAATCCGAGGTAGTCAAGATAATTGCAGCAACATTTGCCAACAACTCTGACACAACCTGACATTTCCAGGAAAGGTAAATGGCTAAGGCACATCGCTGTGAAGGAGAGATGAGCTGATGAAAAGCCATTATGGACACAATAATTGGATAAATGGCCATCAAAGTTAAGAGTAAGATGGATGACGGTGGATATTACAAAACAAATATTGGTGAAGCTTTTTAACACATGCACAAGTGTGTAATGCATAATTGCAATAATGAGGTGGTTAATGTTTGGATGATATTCATGTAATAAAGTATATCAGTTTGCAATATGCTATATAATTCTACATCTTGTCAAGGGAGCTCATTACTGCACAATAATAATGATGTTAATTTTGAGAAAGATGTTTTTTTTTCAGTTAGCTAAACAAAGATTAATTTAATATCCAATGCCTTATAGTGTCAAAATTAGAAACAATTAAGAATTGTAATAAATTTAAAAACTATTCATTAATTATTGAGTTTTGCACTCATGATTACTTGATTGAATCATTGATTGCAACATGATTAAATTCCATATTCCCTTGTGATACAGATTTAGTTTTTAAACCACCATTTTAAATCTGTTTACTTTTTCCCGTTCAAATTTTCAGATGTAAAACATCATAACAATAAAAAAGGAAAACATAGGAAAGAAACGTTAGAATTTTTTTTATAATAATATTGATTGGAACTACACTATGGGAAACATGAGGAACAAATACAACCAAAATAAATTGCCCTCAGATATGCTGAAGAACAATATGAACAGTATTACAACTGGTTCTCATGAAATACAGTTTTCCCACCCTCCGATGTTCTTCCAGCACCTGAAAACAAGATCTGTAGCACTGTTATCTGCTCAGTGAGAGAACAGATGTGTTTGCTAGAGCGCTTCATATCGTTCCATGAGGCAACAGGAAACACTGTAATGACACAGTGTGTTGTTGTAGCCTGGTTTTTCCTTTCAAATAAACACAGACAAAACAGATTGATGGGAATTTAGCTCACACATTCTCTTTATCTCTTTATCTTTCTCTGCCCCTATACCTGGGCTCTTCATGTTGCGCCAAGATATTTTACTGAACTTTTTCAGAGTTTGTAAACAAGAATGAACAAAAACATGTTTTTGTTTTATTTTGTTTTGCTTGTTTTGTTGTTGTGTGAGTGTTGTGTTTTGTTTTGTTTAGCATTGCTTTTTTGTTGTTTGTTTGTTTGTTTGTTTGTTTGAGTTTTGATTTATTATGCATTGCTTTTTTTTGTTTGTTGGTTTGTTTGTTTGTTTGAGTTTTGTTTTACTAAGCATTGCTTTTAGTTTTTTGAGTTTTGTGTTTTTTTCTTATGTTCTGTTTTAAAAGCACTCAAAACAATTAAATAACTGAAAATTTAATGTTACAAACATTTAGGGTTCCAGAGACCCCAGATATGAAACTACCATGAATTAATGGGCTTTGAATTAGACAGAGACAGATTTGAAAAGAAATTAAAGGGAAAATTAAGATTGATTTAATTTTTTTTAATCATTTTTAAACGTAGCTCCAAAAAAGTGCAACAGAACATGAGGGTTAATTATCTACAGTATATTCAAGATATTAAATTTGTTCAAACTTAGCTTTTTTTAAGTGTCAATCATAAGGGTGATAGATTTGTTGCCACCATCTGCGTGACCTATTGTACTGCAAATTAATTCACACACGACTGACTGGTGAAAAGAAAAGAAACGCTCCTCTAAAGAATTCCTTATAAGTTCCTCTTCTTCTTTGTTATAAAGTAAATGCTCTAATGTGGCAAAACAGAAGTAGCCTTCCTACAAAGCAAAACAACACAAGGCTTTTTCCCCCGCTACCCTGCCCCCTCACACCCTCTTTTGTGTCTCTCTCTGTTTTTCTCAGTCTCTCTTTTCCTCACCTCTTCTCCCTGCAATTTATTTCGCAGAGGTGAAATTGAGTCCTGGAGTCTGTCAGGTCTCGTCCGACTCTCTCAAGGTGAGAGGACATGCCTCCCCTGGCCCGGTGCCGGTGGGTTCTCCCATCTCGCAGAACCGTTTAGGGAGATGGAACGGACAGTGAGAGTGACAAGGAGGTCAGTTCCACGGCTTCCGGGGAGAGCAGATGGCCCTTGGTGTGGGCTTTTTTGTCCATCATTGTTTTTCCTTTGCTTTATTATTTTTTTTCCAGGGGAATGTGCTGAGAACACAATGGCCTGGAGTGAGTGAGTTAGAGCTCCTGGCAGGGAGAAGGCCAACGCAGAGCTCTGGATGTTGGGTCTAAATCCCCTTTACCTCAGGGAGGGACTAACAGCTCTCTTCCAGCCAAGGTTACTAAAGACCCATCCAGCCATTGCGCTGTTTAACCCAAAGAGAAAGTAACGACCTGGCGTACCCTGCAACATTCAAGGGTAACTTGTCCTTAACTTTCTATTTTAATTATATATTTAAAGGGATAGTCCTCCAATTCAGTCATCATTCACTCACCCTCATGTATTTCCATACCTGTGTGGCCTTCTTTTTCTTCTGTGGAACAACAAAGAAGATATTTTTAAAAAATTTTTGATTGGTTTAGTCAGTGGGGTCCAAAACAACAACATTGGACCCCATTGTCTTTCATTGTATGGGCAAAAAAACTTATTTTTTTAAAAATATCTTCTTTTGTGTACCAAAGAAGAAAGAAAGTCATAAAGGTTTGAAATTACATTGGAGTGAGTAAATGATGATGATATTTGATTAATGAAATTTTAATTTTTTCCCCCAGTGAACTATTACTTCAGTATCTGCTCTTTGAGCTTTCAGCTCAAAATCAGAGTGAAAATTGCTATTAATGCTTTTTTTATTCAACAGAGTGCATGTGATTTAATTGTATTTACTTACTTTATACTTTATATGCATTGCACATAATAATTATTTATAATAGTCGTGAGTAGTTTTTACACCATCTGACAGCAGAAGACAGGTGCAGTCACTTCCCAGGAAACTGTTGGGTGTGTCTTTCTCCCAAAGTGACATCTGCTGATGCTGTTAAACCATAAAATAACAAACATGGAATATAACAGCGTCTACAAATAATACTGCCTGGAGCACATTTAAACCTGTTGTTTATATGCTGACACAAAAGTGTGTCTGTCAGGTTTTGAAGTGTGTGTTTTTATTTTAAAGATGATAAGAGTCCATAAAAACTGAAGTAAGACATCACTGGAACTTTGAACATGCCTCAGACCCCCAGGCAATTACGCTCAGAACATGGAGAAAGTCGTTTCCCTTTGTCAGGAGCAACACACTGTGGCATTGCATTTTAAAGGAAGTTCTAGGTAATTGAAAAAGGGAAATTCGAGAAGCGTCCGTGAAGTGCTTTTGTCATGATTGTTCAGTTCTTCTCCTTTCATGCATGAAGGAGTTCCCCTTTGCTCTTTTAAGACTGTGGAGAGGAATAAGAACGGGTGCACTTCTCTGAGAAGTATTATCGGTTTGATATACGCTTCTCCAAAAGTGACCCTCAAGCTATTACTTAACGTAACCTCGAACTGCTCGCATTAGTGAAGCAGGTAGAATGTACTTTTTTTCTGATGAGAAAAAAGAGTGCAGAGGATGAAACATCTTGTATGCCTTTGTTATTTAAAAATCTATCTGTAAAACAGTACACACATACAAATATGCAAATAAAACAAACATGGTCCAGTGTTGTTAGATCCCACTGGCCAAATCAGTTGAAACGTTCTTGAAAAAAATATGTATTTTTTGTGTGCTCCACAGAAGAAAGAAAGTCCTACATGTTTGTAATGACATGAGGGTGAGTAAGTGATCACAGAATTTTCATTTTTATAAACTATCCCTTTAAGTGTGATGAGGAAAATGCAGAAAAAAATCATCTTGTCATGGGTCATAAAGTAATGAAACGTGAAACTGGTGTTGCTATTGAACATATTAATGTTAATGAGGCAAATGATACTGTAAATTTTCCATTGATGGCATTTTGAACATTTCTCCGGGGATTAACGTCACTCGACAATTAGACGCACAGCAGTGCATGACAATCACAAGGGAGTAAAAGACATGGTCACTTTACACTCAAAGAGACAGATCATGTCTCTCATGAGATTGATCACATATGTACACACCTATACAAATTCATGTCTGCCTGTGTGCCACATCTGGAACCGCACATTTGCATTGTACAAAAGTTAAATATGTTGCTCCATTTTGAGTGTTGTCAACCCATATGAAACACTGACAACATACAGTGGGTACGGAAAGTATTCAGACCCCCTTAAATTTTTCACTCTTTGTTATATTGCAGCAACTGTATTTTAAACTTTACCATGTAAAGGTTTTTTTTTTTTGGAGGGGACAGCAATGGGTGTCATTGATCACTTCTTTCCCTTGACGTATGGATTCCCATTTCCACCCAGTTCTCAGAATTGTAACTTTATAGCTTATCATGTGACTTTATACCTTGCAATTATGACATTGTTTCTTGAAATTGCGATTTTATTCCTCATAAATGAATCTATATATTGCATTGTGATTCGTAATTGCAATTTATCTTACAGTAAGACTTTAAATCTTTGTATATCACAATTTTACTTTATATCTTGCAATTACAACATGATTTTTTTGTAATTACGACTTTATTTATTATAATAGCTACTTTATTTCTCATAATTGTGACTTTGTTTCTCGTAATTTTGCAATTGTGATTTAAAAAGCAAATGTGGCTTAATATTTCACAGTGTGACTTTATATATTGCACTTATGACATTGTTTCTTGTAATTGCAATTTTATTATAATTGTAATTAAATCATATAATGAGAATTATATTCTGTAATTGTGAATTTCTCATAATTGGGACTTTATTTCTCGTAAGTACAACTTTATCTCACAATTTGACTATATATTGCTATAATTATGTAATTTCTTGTAATTACAACTTTTTCTCATAATTGTGTCTTTATATTTATATGTAATTGTGATTTTAGATTTTCGTATTTGGGACTTTATAGCTGAAAGAAAATAAATATTATTATTAAATTAAAAATATACTATTAAAAGGATAGTCCACTCAAAGAAATGAAAATTCTGTCATCATTTACACACCCTTGTGTTATTCCAAACCTGTATGAATTAGTTTCTTCTGCTGAACACAAAAGAAATTATTTTGAAGTTTCAGTTCCCATTGACTTCCATTGTATTGTTTGCCCATATAGTGGACGTCAATGGGAACTGAAAATGTTTTTACCAAAACTCTTCAGATTATATATATTGTTGTGTTCCACAGAAGAAAGAAAGCCTTACAAGTTTGGAACAACATGAGGGAGAGTGAACTGCTTAGCATGAATGGTGGCAAACCTAACATAAATGTGTTTTTTTTTTAAATAAAGTATGAAAATTGTATTTTTGGAAAGTTGCATGTAATCTGCAGAGACATGTTTGAATTAGCATGACACTTGTGATGTGAAGGATCAGGGACTGGATGTGAGTAACCTCTATGTCTTGTTAGAGAGAGAGAGCGATTGGGGGGATGTCACTGCATCCTTCAACAGGGGCTCAGGTGTGGCCAAATATGCCCAGCGCTGCTGCTTCCTCATCCACGCAGCCTTCATTACACACTCTCTTTGAAACTTGAGGCCAATTCATCTCTGTTTGCACGTTTTTCCGCTTTCCATCATTATACTCAGATATGTGAGCGTGTCTTAGTCATGTGAGCATCACCCACACACTTGTTTAAGGCACAAACCACCAAAAATGAAGTCCCCATGATGCATTCGCTCACAATAGCACCTTTTTCACGATTGCTTTGGTTTGCAACCCCTCTCCCAGGTCGCCACGTGCAGATAAGTGGACAGTCAGTCAAACAAAAAGCGACATGAATTCTGAATACATATTCACACAAAGGACAAGTCACGGATGTGAGACACACACGGTCGTCCCACATGGAAGCACAAAAGAGCGCACGGACGGGCAAGAGAAAGACGGCGACCTGGCTGTCCTGGGGGTCTCTCAAAAGTTGTTTGTTTTTTTGATTGAAACATGTTGTTGTCACTGGATGTTATTTAAGGACTCAAGACAAAAAAAGGGGGGCTTGTTTTTGGCATGAACTCACAAAGCTGTCAGCACAAATGAAGCTATTGGTGGAACCTTTTTTCTTTCTCGTGCTCTGAAAAACCCCAAAGAATGTCCAAAATGAGGAATAGTTGATGGGGTGATAAGAGTCCCAGTTGGGGGGCAGGCAGGTGGGGGTAAATCTGCTAACTGCACCCCTGAGGGTTGGGTTGGGCCGGGGAGGGGAGGGGTCAAGTCTGATGAAATAGAGGCTGATGACCCCATAACCCTCAGCTAAAGAGCAGGAGATCTGAATACAACCTACAGCCTATAATGGAATCAAAAACCTGGACATTAAATGAAGACTTAATTAATGCAAAATCTGCTTCTTAATGAGACACTGAAAGCAGCTCCCTCTTATAAATGCTTGCGTCCTCTAGGGAGTGATACACACATATTGTATTTACATTGCCCTCCTCCCACACACACATATGTGTGTGTCCACACACACTCCTCATGTCATCACCAGACATACTTTCCCTTGTGTGAGCGTTTATTAAAATGCTTTTGGTATGTCACTTTAGTGTTAAACAATAAAAAAAAAAAATTATAATAAATAGATTTATATATAATGTAATTTTTGTATAATATATTACTATAGTTCAAAAGTGTAGGGTCAGTATTAATTTTTTTTCTTTCTTTTTTTTGAAAGAAAGAAAGATTTTTTTTTCCATCAAGGGTACATTTAATTGATGAAAAGTAAATATGATTTTTGAAATAATCAAAACATTTTAGAAATAAAAGTCATGGTTTCTGCAAAAAACGTTGAGCAGCACATCTGTTTTCAACATTGATAATAATAAAGAATATTACTTTTAGCAGCACATCAGCATATTAGAATGATTTCTGAAGGATCATGTGACACTGAATACTGGAATATTGACTGCCGAAAATTCAGCTTTGCCATCACAGGAATAAATTACATTTTAAAATATATTAAAATGGAAAATGATTCATTTAAATTGTAATAATATTTCATAATATAACTGATTTTACTGTATTTTTGATCAAATAACTGCAGTCTTAATGAGCGTAAAAGGTTAGAAACATAATAATAATAATACAAATATTACTAAAACATCTTATCCAAAACCTTTGAAAGTTAGTGTTTATTTTCTTGTCAGATAATGTATCAAAGTGTCATACTATACAAGTTTTAAGAAGTGTATAATTCTATATTAAATAATAGCCTCAGAGAGTGTTGCTTGACTTAATGTTTTAATATGTGTGTGTGTGTGTGTGTGTGTGTGTGTATGATATATTATTATTGATATTTAAGCAGTGAACTGTATGAAAAGTGTTGCTAAACGGTTAAAGTCCACACAAACAGCAGTTCCTTAGTATACATTTTTTTATACATCAAGTTAATCTACTTTTTGTTCTTTTTTTTGGCTTAAATTGTCCTGCAGTGTGACAAATTCCTTTTAATAATCCTAATATTCAATGTAACCACTCAGTTAACATGAGGTCATAAAAACAGCATGTATAATCATACATGTATTTTAAAAATAGTTTTAAATGCAGTGCAGCACGCCACACTGCAGGTTAACAACTCAAGTTCGATTTTTAATCAGTGTTATCAGATGTATTTTTAAAGACTTTGTTTTACATGTAGAAACATCATAACCCATCTTGTTGTCTTCTTGCCAAAATGTGTCCTGCTGCAGGGAGTGATAATGCCCCCTACACCACTGTTTGCTTATTCGATAGAGTGGATCAGTGTGTGTGAATCAGCACTTCAAACACAGAGAGATAATCAGACATGTACACACACAGTCAGAACCATCACTCCACACTGCCAAACTCCAAAGTCTGTCTCAAACAGTCAAAGTTGTGTGACCCTCCCTTACCCTCGAGCAGATCTGTGCCACTAAAGGGGGGAAAAACCCTGATGATCTGTTTCTTACGAATAACATTGACATTCTTCTGCTGGTCTGTATTAGTGGTAGGGCAGGTGAAAAAGTTGAAGGTGAAAGCAGGTTGTAACCCGTGCTCTCTGTCTGACTTTGGCATTTAGTGCCGTTTCTAAACTGTGTCTTGTTTTGACAGATAGGAGCAAAATTAGCACTTGACCTATCTGATGCGACATTCCACCCCACCCTTTCCCTTACGCACAGCACAAACGCTTTTTGAGGGTGGTATCCTTCTCTCTCCACAGGCCTTCATTTCTAAAAGAAAAGAGGGGATGAGAGAGGAGAGCAGAAGGGGGGGAGGTGAGAATAGATTATTGTGTGTGGGTGTTCGGTTCAACACACACAGCACATGTCTCCCCCTGCTGGTCAAGGAACGCCATTGAGGAGAATGGCAGTAACGTCTTTCAACTCTAAATTTATTGAAAGCAATCACAATATTTACAATTATATGCAAAGTTTATCAATATCCACCATATTTTTAATGTAAGAGCGGATGCAGCCATTTGTAACTTGAATGCACTTCTGGTGTCATCCGCTTCCGCTTCCAGTCCTTTATGCTGCTTGATATTACAAACTGGTATTTATTATCATATTATTTTAATTTGTTATCATACTCACAAGCACATTGGTTTGTAGCACACGTAGTTTTACTGCTTACTGCACACTGTTATTCTTGTACTGAACCGCTAAATGATCAGAAGTCTTGCACATTCACAGAAAATAGCTTGTTGCAAAATAAGGTGGCATTTCAATGGCATGCACTGTATAAAAGTCGTAAATCACAAAATGTTCACAACCTCACAACGTTTTTGGTCCCACTTTATATTAGGTGGCCTTAAGCACTAGGTACTTACATCAACAATAAGTACAATGCACTTATTGTGTTCATATTGTATTGCAAAACGCTTTTGCTGCTATTGAGGTGGGACACAGGTAAGGTTAGGGACAGGTTTGGTGGTATAGGTTTAAGGGTGGGTTAAGGTGTAAGGGATGAGTCGAAAGGGTCATTATAAATGTACTTACAGAAATTGAAAACAGATGTAATTACATGCAGGTATTTATCAAATATAAGTGCAATGTAAAGCCATAATATGTGCATTGCATCAAATGATTAATTTAAATGTAAGTACATAGTTGTTAAGGCCACTTAATATAAATTGGGACCGAGTTTTTGACTTTAGAAAAGGCGTTTCGTCAGCTGAACAATGCTGTTAAACAACAGTCCAACAGTACATTGAACACACTGTACTTCACTGTATGCCTCATAGAATCGCTTTGTTTCTGTGAAAAATTAAGTCGCTACTATATATAGACTATATAGTCCGAAATCAATATAATAATTCTAGATGAACTGATTTGAAGGATGCTTTTTGCCCTAATATCTAGTCTTCTTTTGACAGACTAGATATAATGCAAAGCAGTTTGTTAGGTCACATCCTCTGCATCAGGATCCCTGATTGATTCGGGGGATTCAGTTTCTAGATTTCTTCCATGCCATATTCTAATCCCATCCCAGAGGCATTTTAAAGTCTTTTAAATCTGATTTAAATGACCAGTTTGCTGAGATCCATCTTATATCTTGTCTAAAATGCTTGGTGTGACCAAAAATAAAGGCACTGAATGAAGCATTTAAAATATATGTTCAGTAGGTCCACTATTAGAGAAATTAAAAAGAAGAAATCAGTAAATCAGTGTTGTTATAATTTCATGCTGGCTTAATGCAACGGTATTAATACTGCATATATTTGTTAGAAAGTTCTCCATATCTCCATAAATGATTGAATGCTCATCGTTCGAGATGCGATAGCTTGTCATTTCCTGGGTTATGTGGGAGATTAGTGCTCTAACTGCTGTTTCAGCCTTGTAGTACTTTTCCCCCTTGACCTCTGATGTCTTAGTAAGACTCTGCCATATGTCTGAGTGTCTTTATTAAATGCACATACAATTTCAACATGCTTTACAGCTTAAGGCCAGGCATATTTTTTAAATCGTGCTTTCAACTTAATAAAATGACATACGTTCAGCCGTTACTGCAATCTCCTTAGCTCGACTTGAAGATTTTTGTAAGCGTCTCTGACCACTGAAACAAAGTCATTTCATCACTGCAAGCAATCCCAAAAGTGCTTCTTTTAGATGATTGGAAAATCCATTGTCTCCATGTCTCATGATTAAACTAGTTTTAGTGAAATTAGGACAATGTAGACTTGTCCTCACGCTTAGATTCTTCTTCATTTTACTGAGAAATTTGATCAAAGAAAAAGCACAGGCGGAGGATTTGAAAAATCTGAGTGACAATATTCATTTGCCGAGATGATCGGCGAATACCTCGCTCGATTTAGATAAAGTAGTCAATGTGTAATCTCTGCTGGAATCAGGACGAGCATCTTAACCAAAAGAGACTGGCAGGAAAATCACTGAGGAAAGTATGTTATGCAGGTTTGAGGAAATTTCAAGCAGAAGTATGAAAGGAATGAAAAATCACAAGTGATATTTCCTTAATAGTAGAAAATAGAGTCTTTTGCTGAAGTTTTCTACTTCTCAGGTTGTCCTTCTGAGAAAAAGACACTGATGATATACATTTGGAGGCCTGTTGCATCGCAGAGTAAGAAGTCGTAAATCACAAAATGTTCACAACCTCACAACGTTTTTGGTCCCACTTTATATTAGGTGGCCTTAAGCACTAGGTACTTACATCAACAATAAGTACAATGCACTTATTGTGTTCATATTGTATTGCAAAACGCTTTTGCTGCTATTGAGGTGGGACACAGGTAAGGTTAGGGACAGGTTTGGTGGTATAGGTTTAAGGGTGGGTTAAGGTGTAAGGGATGAGTCGAAAGGGTCATTATAAATGTACTTACAGAAATTGAAAACAGATGTAATTACATGCAGGTATTTATCAAATATAAGTGCAATGTAAAGCCATAATATGTGCATTGCATCAAATGATTAATTTAAATGTAAGGACATAGTTGTTAAGGCCACTTAATATAAATTGGGACCGAGTTTTTGACTTTAGAAAAGGCGTTTCGTCAGCTGAACAATGCTGTTAAACAACAGTCCAACAGTACATTGAACACACTGTACTTCACTGTATGCCTCATAGAATCGCTTTGTTTCTGTGAAAAACTAAGTCGCTACTATATATAGACTATATAGTCCGAAATCAATATAATAATTCTAGATGAACTGATTTGAAGGATGCTTTTTGCCCTAATATCTAGTCTTCTTTTGACAGACTAGATATAATGCAAAGCAGTTTGTTAGGTCACATCCTCTGCATCAGGATCCCTGATTGATTCGGGGGATTCAGTTTCTAGATTTCTTCCATGCCATATTCTAATCCCATCCCAGAGGCATTTTAAAGTCTTTTAAATCTGATTTAAATGACCAGTTTGCTGAGATCCATCTTATATCTTGTCTAAAATGCTTGGTGTGACCAAAAATAAAGGCACTGAATGAAGCATTTAAAATATATGTTCAGTAGGTCCACTATTAGAGAAATTAAAAAGAAGAAATCAGTGTATGTCTGATGTTATAATTTCATGCTGGCTTAATGCAACGGTATTAATACTGCATATATTTGTTAGAAAGTTCTCCATAATGCAGTGAATGATTGAATGCTCATCGTTCGAGATGCGATAGCTTGTCATTTCCTGGGTTATGTGGGAGATTAGTGCTCTAACTGCTGTTTCAGCCTTGTAGTACTTTTCCCCCTTGACCTCTGATGTCTTAGTAAGACTCTGCCATATGTCTGAGTGTCTTTATTAAATGCTCACACAATTTCAACATGCTTTACAGCTTAAGGCCAGGCATATTTTTTAAATCGTGCTTTCAACTTAATAAAATGACATACGTTCAGCCGTTACTGCAATCTCCTTAGCTCGACTTGAAGATTTTTGTAAGCGTCTCTGACCACTGAAACAAAGTCATTTCATCACTGCAAGCAATCCCAAAAGTGCTTCTTTTAGATGATTGGAAAATCCATTGTCTCCATGTCTCATGATTAAACTAGTTTTAGTGAAATTAGGACAATGTAGACTTGTCCTCACGCTTAGATTCTTCTTCATTTTACTGAGAAATTTGATCAAAGAAAAAGCACAGGCGGAGGATTTGAAAAATCTGAGTGACAATATTCATTTGCCGAGATGATCGGCGAATACCTCGCTCGATTTAGATAAAGTAGTCAATGTGTAATCTCTGCTGGAATCAGGACGAGCATCTTAACCAAAAGAGACTGGCAGGAAAATCACTGAGGAAAGTATGTTATGCAGGTTTGAGGAAATTTCAAGCAGAAGTATGAAAGGAATGAAAAATCACAAGTGATATTTCCTTAATAGTAGAAAATAGAGTCTTTTGCTGAAGTTTTCAGCTTCTCTGGTTGTTCTTCTGAGAAAAAACACACTGGTAATATATGTTTGGAAGCCTGTTGCATCTCAGAGTAAGAAAAATAAAAAGATAACTGCAACAATGTATTTTCACGATTATGACTTTACGTTTTACTTAATGATTTTCAATTATGACTTTATATCTTACAATATTACTTTATATCTCGCAAGGTAACTTTGAATCTCAGAGTAGCATCTTTATTCCTCATAACTGTGATTTTATAGCTCACACTATCTTACAATATTACTTTATATCTCACCATTTGACTAAATCTCATAATTGCAACTCTGTTTCTCATAGTGGCAACTATATAACTCACAGTTGGGACTTTATAATGTACGACATCTAACAGTATTACTTTATATCTTGAAACGTGACTTTAAATCTCACAGTTGCAACTTTGTTTCCCATAATTGCGACTATAACTCACAATTGCGACTTTATAACTCACAAAATCTTACAATATTTATTTATATCTCATATTTCCAACTTTATTTCCAATAACTGCCCTTCTGCTACTCTTTCTAATAATTGTGACTTTATAAATAACAATATTCAGTATTACTCACAATTATCTCACAATTGCAACTTTGTTTCTCATAACTGTAAAATTATAACTCACAATTCAAACTTTTTCAATTGCAATTAATAACTGCAACTTTTTAACTCACAGTTGCAAATTTATAACTCACAATATCTAACAATATTATTTTATATGCCACTTTAAATCTCGCAAATGCAACTTTGTTTCTCATAACTGTAACATTATAAGTCACAATTGAAACTTTTTCAGTTGCAACTAATAACTGCAACTTTTTAACTCACAGTTGCGACTTTTATAACTCACAATACAACAATATTATTTTCAGAGTTGTGCAGTAACTAGTAACTAGTAACTTAGTTACTGTAATAATATTACTTTTTGCAGTAACTTGTAGTGTAACTAATTACTAATAAGATTTCAGTAATAATATTACAGTTACCATCCATAAAACAGCTTAGTTAGTTACTTTTGATGCCTCAACCCCGCTGATTTAAAATCCAACAATGAAAAAATCCTAGATTTATTTTCATAATTTTCACAACTCACACATGCATGTGATGTCCCCAGTGCAGCAGTCAAACTTGGAATGTGGAAAAACTTACATTCAGCAGATAGAAATATTGCATTATATTTATTTTGTCAGGAAAAAAGATGATCTGAACACTGTGTAAGTTGTGGCTTTACATTACTCTGTCATTACATCCCACCCACATCCCTCTGATCAGCATGTGGTACATTATATTACTATAATTAAAAATATTTTTGGAAAATGAAACAGTTTCTTACAAACTTATGTGATTTGATCAAATACATAATGAAATATAATCGTATATGGGTAACGGAGAAATTACAATTAGCTTCAAGCTACACATGACAATTAATGAGATTAATACAGCACTTCTACTTGAATGTCACTATCAATCACTACAATTTTATGTGGAACTTCTGTTACAACTTCTGTGGGGAAGAAAAAGTAATGTAACTAGTAGTGTAACTAATTACTGTTGCCAGAAAGTAATAAGTAAAGTAACAATATTACTTTTGAAATTAGTAACTTGTAATGAGTAATATATTACATTCTTTGAGTAACTAGCCCAACACTGATTATTTTATATGCCACTTTAAATCTCACAATTACAATTTTTTTCTGATAACGGTGACTTTATAACTCACAATTGTAACTAATAACTGCAACTTTTAACTCACAGTTGCGACTTTATAACTCACAATATCTAACAATATTATTGTATATCTTGCAATGCCACTTTAAATCTCACAGTTGCAACTTTGTTTCTCTTATTAGCGACTTTATAACATGCAATTGCCACTTTATAATTCACAATGTGAGTATATGTCACAATTTCGACTATAAATCGCAGTATGGATATTTTGTAATTGTAGGCCTAATTGCTACTTTTCAACCTTGTGTAACTTTGTACTCATTGTGATCTCAAACATTTCTCATTAAATTCCTCCAAAAACAAATTATCTGGGCTGTTCTATCCACATTTTATAAATGTTATAGTTCTGCATTCTTATCGTATGTCATCTGCTTTCTCATTTGTGTCTGTTTTTTTTTTTTTCATTTCTCTCCAGGAATTTCAGCAGAAACATCTATAAAAGTTGATACTTCTATAAAACATGACTGAGGACTCGCAAGCTATAAAAGCAACCTCTGAGCAACAACATTTTCCTCTGGAAAGCAGAGCGCAGAGGACAGAACCTAAGTTCAGCAGGAGCCGGGTGGCTGTGAGGTCGGAGAGGTGCATTATTTAGTGGTACAGAAGGACTTCGCGGGCTGGAGGAGCGAGTGTGTGTTCACAGGACAGGAGGAGAGATGCAGGTGGAGGGGTGAGTGTCTCAGGTGCGAGTCAGGAGTTTCAGCTCAGCGGCTCTCTGATCAGCCAACAAGCACATCACGCCGCGTTAGCACTAGGTAGGTGAACAGACTGTCGCATCGTGTAAAGGAACGGACACTGTTTCCTGTGGTTCTAATGCCAGAACTGAGTGGGGTGCAGGAGTGCGAGAGAGAGAGGGAGTAAAAGAGATAGATGGAGAGAGAGAGGGGAGTTCAGCATGAGCAGACAGATGGAAATTACCCTGGCAAGGTATCAGAGAGAAGCTGCAACAAAGACCTTTGTTTAGTTGCTTTAGAATCCCATGTTTTTCGCAGACCATAAGATGACAGCCATGCATATTCATTCGCTCATTTGCATGCAAACTTCTGGTCCTGTCCAGATTAGCATTACATTTTTAAAATGCTGTTTTATGTTGCGAGTAAAGAGGAGTACTACCTTAGGCAGTCTCGAGCATCTTTTCAATTAAACACGCAACAAAAGTCCTTCTTTTCAACAAAAGACTCTCATGCCTGATGTCTGAACAGCTCTTACGCACAAGCACGCACATCAGCCGTTCTGGCTAATGTGAACATTTGAATGCGCCGCTTGTAAGCGCGTGCGAATACGCAGTCGTATCAGAAGAACGATGTCGCACTTTTTACTCTAAAACAATCTTCTTGCCTCCAGGGTTGTGCAATGTAAAGGCAGGCCCAGTGTACATGGCAAAACACAACAAGCTATTTCACACTACCAATTAGCAATTTTAACATGCTGGCTCTCAAAGCCCCATTAAAATCGCCTGTGGCGTAGGGTACGTCCTCCGTTTTAATAGCTTCTGAAACCCTTTCTGTTGCAGTAGAATGAGCCATTGAAACCTCGAACAGCAGAAAGATGGACTGTATGTTGCACTGTTCTGCGGCGTACACTTGGACATCTGGTCAGTGGGACATTTGAGAGCGAGGCTGGACTGCAGAAGCAGGACACCTAGACTTCTATCCAAAGTCAAATGAGTACTCAGAGAGGCTTAATAGGAGGGTTAAAATGGCTGGCTTCACTCTAATATGGCCTGCTTTGTCAAGTACTGAGAGTCGGAAGTTGGTGACATTAGAGAAAATTGAACTGGCATGGGAACAAGACTTTGTATGCAGCAATTTGACCCTCTTTTGTGACCTATAAACATTATATCTCTTGCACACCATGCATTTAAATGTTTTCTTTATTTATTTGTGTGTGTGTGTGTGTGTGTGTGTGTGTGTGTGTATGTATGTATATATATATATATATATATATATATATATATATATAATTTTTATTATTATTTTTATACTGGTGCCATATTAGTTATTGTTCAAAATTAGGGATTTTTTTATTTTATTGGTATTGTCGGTATTTGACACCATCTAGATTATAAAATTAATCTTTAATCTTTAATCTAATCTTTAATGAATTATTATTTTAAATAACAGCAACAAGAAAAAGAAGAAGAATTTATTCTTCAGCAAATCTCAAAATGAATATCCATTTTCATTATCCATTCCTTTAGTTTATTGCATTAGATCTACGTAATTATTATTTACAAGATGCATGATATTATCAATATCATTGTGCATTGTTTTGGATGTGTCATCGCTGGACAACAAGCATTAGTTTGAAGGAAATTAGACTGTCACATTTAAGAATAGTATGACAAAGATAGTTCATCACAGCACTACATTAACCATGGTCAAAATATACATAAAATACACATATTGCCCCTCTTTTTTAGTTTATAGAAAAAAATATATATTTCAAATGTAATTTAGCTTAAATTTTATATTTACTGCTGAAATATAAATGTTAAATGTCCTGTTTCATTTTAGAGCTCTTGGATGTATCATAAAACATAATAAAACAACTTAAATGTACCATTAAGTAAATTGTGGGTATCCACCTGTATTTGTGAGTCACTGAATTTGTTCATACCCAGTGTTTAAATAGGGATATTTTGTATGAGTAAAAGCAAGTGGTAAACAAGCTCTCTCACATAGTGTACATTTAAATATTTAGACCGCAGTCATTGAATGAAAACCTAGGTGGTATAATCTGTTTGTGAATGTGTAATGTGCTCCACTGTGATGGGGAAAAAAAGGTGTGAGGAGCTTTTGATTTCTCACTTTCTGCCATTCCATTTCACCATGTTTTTCTCCAATACACACTTCCTGTTATAGTACAAAAATATGATCACAGGCAAGTGTCCATCTTAAAACAAAACAAAACAAAACACACACGCACACACACGGGAAAAAATATACACCGTTTTCTCCATGCATATCCAGTTGAAGTGAACTGTAATTATTCCTTTGTAGCTAAAAACAGTATCATTAAGAATAATGGCATCATTAAGTACTAGAAGCTATTACTGTGGGTGAATTTGCTGCATTGATAATGAGGCTTCAGACAGGAAATGAAGATACTAATTATGGGATAAAACGCCTACTCAGTTAATTGGAAGCAAAGAGTGAAGTGAAAAGAAAAGCATTTGCACAGAAAGGGGAAAAAACTGTACAAGATTAGTTCTTGACCTTTTCTAGCATGGCGTAATGGTACAGTACAGATCACAGCCCATGATTCAGCTCTGCATCGCAGCATCACAGGGTGACGACCTCATGTTATGCTTTTAAAATGGCACTGAACAATATGCTGTCCTCAACAAGATTGTCCTATCACTTACACATAGTAAAGAATCCCTCATAGTTGATGTTTTGTCATTAAATGTGATTGAGGCATAAAATCTAAATTGACAGGTAAATGTTAGGCTGCCATATGTTATTGGATTATGTTAATGTAATACACAATTGCCAAATAGCTATTTAGGCATTATTTTATCAACTCGGCCTAGCTTATTCACAATCCATTAAACATATCTCAATAAGATTTTTTGTTTGTTTGTTTTGTAAATTGCATGCATGTATAGCTTTCAGCTAAGACTTTCTAAGGATTTGCTTTTTAATTAAAATGTATTAATTAAAAATTAAATTAAGCATAATTTTTAATAATGTATTTTTCATTTGCAAATACATTTTATTAAATTGGTGTCATTTATTTATTTATTGGAAGTAAAACCAAAAAACGTCTTGCAATTTAAAATGCATAGACAAGCTCTGCACTGTAAAGGACCGATTCTTTCTGTCTTTCATCTGTGCATATTTTTGTCATTCAGGAGGACCTGTTCCTGTGACAATATCTCCAAAACCAATGACAGGTCTTCAGTCCCCATCTGTGTCCCAGCCTCTTTAAGGTGTCAGACGCTTCAAGCAATTGTCACTGCCCAAGACAGAGAACTCCTAACCTCACCTGCTCTGCCTCCTTTCTTCTTCTGTGTCACTCAGGAGAGGTGTCCAGCAGTGACACATGCCAGAGGCCATCAGTGTTCTACTTAAATTTAATTTTTTGCTTCTGTCATATACTCAAGAATGTCCTTACAGTTGACAGCCTCAAAGATTACCGTTAATGTAATGCCCCATATTACCCAAGTTACTGTAATAAACAATAGATGTACTGTTTAAAATTAAGTATTTGAATACATTTGTGATGTCAGTTTTCATGAAATATCCATTTCTGTTTAATTGTTCAGCCCTTTGTAATTGAGGGCTATCGGAATAACTCATAATCATATCGGTTTCTTGCATTCAGTGCTTCAAAAGGCAATTTTGTGAGCAAGAAATAAAAATAGTTAGCACTGTTCCATACCCACCCAGCCCAGACCGATGCAAAACATGGCATGTGAAATGGAATGTAAAAAACAAAATGAGAGAAGGTCAGCCAGGAATTCAAATGGAAGACATTTGCAGTTCCAAAAAGACCGGGAGTGTGAGCACACATCTGAACCTCAGTCCTTGCTGGAATAATTGCGGGAGCACATCTGGTGCACTTTGAAAATGAATTGGCCCAGCACTGCTATGATAATGACTGCACGGTAGTCTAATAAGTTAGGGAATGCTGCATTCCAAATGTCACCCTGGGTCGGTCCAGCACTTACTTAGTTCATTTACTTGCATAAAGTTTGATTCCAGCTCCCTTCGCTACAAATTGCAGTCCCTGTTGCATTTGCGTTGCCGTTAAATGTAGCAAAACACTTATTTTGCTTTTCTTTGCTTTTGCTTTTTGTTCGTTTAAACTCTCAGTAAACTGTAGCAGTAGTAATTTTATTCTAAATAAATCATTTTGCAACAGAAAGAAGTCTCTCACCAAGGCTGCATTATTTGATCAAAAATGAGGAGTAATATTGTGAAATATTATTACAATTTAAAATAACTATTTTCTTATTTTAATATATTGAAAAAATTATTTATCTTGTTATTAATTAATAATTAAATAATTAATCTTTCCATTGATGTATGGTTTGTTAGGATAGGACAATACTTGGCCAAGATGCAACTATTTGAAAATCTGGAATCTGAGGGTGCAAAAAAATCTAAATACTGAGAAAATCGCCTTTAAAGTTGTCCAAATGAAGTTCTTAGCAATGCATATTACTAATCAAAAATTAAGTTTTGATATATTTACGGTAGTAAATTTACAAAATATCTTCATGGAACATGATATTTACCTACTATCCTAATGATTTTTGGCATAAAAGAAAAATCGATAATTTTGACCCACAATGTTTTTTTGGCTATTGCTAAAAATATACCCAAGCGACTTAAGACTGGTTTTGTGGTCCAATTTGCACTTCCACAAATTGTTCCTAGCCAACCGTACATTCCTTCACATTTCTTTCATATTCACTGTGCAAGTGCAAGTGAATTGCACAGGGTTCTATTTTCACTCAAGGCCTGCAGTTAGGGCCCTTTTTGGCTGTTGATCTTCAGTGGGCTGGTTACGCTGTGGCGGATGCCCTAAAAGCAGCTACAGTCCCAGTGAGTCCCACCAGTCCTCTGCGCTTTGCTTGCGCTGCCTGGCAAGCATCTTCAGCTCACTCATTATCTCGTCCACTGATGTATGTATTCTTGCAAGAAATCTTGTAAGGCTGTTACTTGCCATCCAATTAGACAGCTCATCTGCGCTCGCTCACCAAGCAGAAACGTTCAACAAGGCCCACATGCGTGTAAGCGAGATTTGCGTGTTTGCACACGTGTGCTAATAACGACCTGCGGCGCCACCTGCTGTAGGGAGCAGTAGCCCTGTGTCACAACGCCTTCTCTCGACAACATCTGGCTGAGCCCAAGGCGCCTGGAGAAGAGAGCACCAGAGCGGAATAAGGAGAAAGAGGGTTCCCTCGTAGCGGTGCGCAGGCCCAGGCAAGAACCCCTTCTGTCAGATAACGCTGCCATTGATGTGCCATTCCCCTTGTTGCCTCCTCGTTAGTCCATGCAGTAAATTAATACAATTAAGCACAGTTTTTCTCCAGGCCCACGTGGGTATTGTTCTGAGTGTGTGCTCACTGAAACCTCAATCCCCCAAGCTCATGTGTTTTACAAGGAGAGAGCGAGCGAGAGAGAATGGGGGATAAGGTTAGCTGAGGAGGCCAGCCGTTCGTTTTCAATGTGACACAGATGCGTTCATTTGTAAGATGAGCATTAAGTGCTCGCTAATTTATCTACGTTCGGGTACATCTGGCAGACATCAAGCAAGGTAAATTAAACAGCAAAGTTGCACTCGCAAACTTAGCAAAACCCTCACGCTTCGCCTCATGCGAAATTGTCCACCGGCGAGGCGAACGAGCCGTCGTTACGGAAAGAATTTTCACCTTGACCTTCTCGTGCCGCGTTTGGAGTCGCTCACCGAGCTATGTGACAGTTGAGGGCGACGTCGCATTATCGGCGTGCAAATCTGGCCATGTGAACTTTGTCTACAGTGCTTTGTAAGACGCGCAACCCAATCGATGAGGAATGACAGCACCTGAGCCTTTTTTCCCCCGATCGAGTCGATATCGTTGGCCGCCACTCCCTGGGTACTTAACAGATGTAAACTATCCCACGGTCAGGCTCATGCTAGCCTTAACCTTCATTTGCTCAGTGTGTATTTAAGTGTGTCTTTTTCACCCCGCCAAGAGCTATGGAAAGCGATAGCAGTCAACAAAAGACACAAACAGTGTGAAGCACTTAAAACAAGCGCTCCTTTCCAGGCGTGCACTACTTCCCCTTTGGCTAAAAGCTGCCAGGACACTGGAAGTACCAGGAGAAAGTGGTGTAAATAAAAGCCACCCCCTGAAGCCTGCAGCTTGGATCATACTGTGTCAGCTCTCTCCAAGTATAATAGAGGTGGAAACCCAACAGCAGCCGAGACCATGATGCCACATAAAGTGCTTTGTGAACAAACAAGACATGCGGAAGTGGAAAACAGCGGCTGTTTAATACGGTGAAACCGGCATGGCGTATCGCAAGGTCCTCTGAGACGATGTTGCCGTGTTGCGGCTAAACGTTGTCGGGTCTCTCGGTTGGGGAGGTTGGTCTTTTTTGTCCCCGCCACCCCCTCTTCGCTGCTTCCTCTGCCCCTGACAGAGAACAAAAAGGTCAGTTGTACCCTCGGCTGCCTTTGGAGCACGCTGCGCGCCGTGTTTATCAAGCACGCTAATCTATTCTTGTTACTCTCCACTTCAGAGGCAGGCACTCATCTGCGCCCTCCCTCCGCCCCAGCCTGCACCGGTCCCCCAGGGGCGGCGCTGATGGCATCTGGCCGGCGTCCAGCCAGCACGGGAAAGATGGCACGGAGCTGCCATTAAAATCAATTACATGGGTCAATGTTTTTATTAGAGGATTTCTACTCAAACTAAGTCATCATGATGGCAATGCGACTGCTGTTTCCCCCATCACAAAGCCCCCTCCTCACCCCACGACCTTTCTGTACCCACTGCTAAAGACTTGCTAAAGTGGAGGCAGGAGGAGGATCTGAGGCCATCGAAGGTTGTGGCGTTTTTTCTTTTGTTGTCGGCTATGTGACACTGTGACTATAAAGCAGTGCGTGCCCATGTCATTAGCATGTCTGGACTAGAGCTTGTGTCTTAAAGATATCATCCCTCCTTGAGGATGAAAGAATATGATTATCCCTGTTGCTGCCCTTGCGCATTTGTGGATGATATTCCGAACTTGTAAACAACTGTTGTTGTTTTTAACCTCTACCTTCAGGTAAAATATGGTACATCAAACACCATTAAACAAACATCATAGCAGCAGTGGGGCCTTGAATTAAACATTTTACTGTCATTATAGCAACAACAGTTTTTTCTTCTTTTTCACATATGGATGTTGAAAGCAAATTACTCGTGGTGGAGTTTCAAGAGGGTTTGCGATCACCTTCCTATTGTTCTAGACATATTCACAGAAACACACACACACATACATGCCTGGTAGGTGTGAATCCAAAGAGGCGCTTTGACCAAAAGAACACTCATGGACTATTGTGGCCCCTCTCTCTTATGTTCCTGTCCCTGAAGTACTTCTGTTGAGCAGGGAAAGGTAACGCCGCTACCAGCACCTGGATTCACACCGCAATTATTCTTCTCTTATGTGTGTAACCAAACAGTGCGATTCACAAAAAGATCAACTAGACATGTTCTTCCACACCGAGGTGATATAATTGTTCTGGTATTCATTTCCTTTCAGCCCATTGTAGAGCTGTTCATTTTGTAGTCTGGGAGAGAATTCGTATTTTCGCTAAAATTTGCTTTTTTCAGCTCTTGAGCAAAATAAGGTATAGCATTACTTGAAGAGGATTTCTCATTTTGTTCTACTAGTTAATTTAAGTCAAGTGAATTTTGAAGATGTTTGTTTTAAAAAAGTGTTTGGAGAACTGCTGTAGCTCTTATGCTAGCTTGTTAGCGTCTTTGTGCTTTTCAAACTTAGAGACTTCAAAAATCCCATTTGAATTATAACTTTGTTAAAATGTCAAAATAAGAATGACTCTTAAAAAAATAAAGCACTAATTTTGCTAATAAATTAATTCATTAAAAAATATATATTTTAAAACCCATTTGAAATTCCTGAAGGAACCCATGTTGAATTAGTCTTCAGAGCTGGCCTAAAGATTGACGACATGATTCCATTGGAATTTCTTACCAAAATCATACACTTTAGTTCTATCAACCAGGTACAATTTGAAACCACTTGATGCTGAGTCCTTGTGTGGCTCAAACTGGACACCCAAATAGAGGGTAGTGGGATGAGGTCAAGGAGGTAAATAAATAGCCCTGTTTGGGTCTTCCAAAGTAATCAGGGCCAACAGCTGGGGGTGCAGGAGCGTTCCTTTCCCTGTGGAGATCACCCCTCCTGTGCTCCGCAGAAGGCCATGCTTCAAACAGACCCACTCAGAGCCCTGACCTTTGAGAGGGAGTGAGCGAAAGCAAAAAGGGAGCACAGGAAGTTGTGAAAGATGGGCTGATATGTAGAGAGAGGGAGCGAGGATGGACGAAAGTGAGAAAGGAGGGTAACACCATATGAGATTTCGCAGCAGTGACAAAATTTGTCAATAACTCAACATGAGAACTTTACATTCTTCCCTTAGGAACTGATAATGGCAATTTCGAAAGAAAATTAATTTAGAAGTGCCTGATCCACAGAGTCAACCCTGCTAGGCATATTGTGTCCGAAAGATTAAAATGCTCCCTCTGCAAACAGTATATGGATTTAGGAAGGCATATCCAATCAAATGTTTGCATTACATCAGGTCTACAAAGATGTCTGGGCCCCATTCTATATCATATGTTCTGTTCAAAACAGAAATGTTTTCATAGCGACAGATCTGTTAGTTCTTTTTTTGTTGTTTTTTGTAACTCAATTTTTATGTGTAAACAGGGTTAGATGCCATTAGAAAAGCATCCCAAGGAGCATTAAATTATATGTTCAAGTGTATCACTTTTAAAACTTTGAAAAAAATAATAAAAATGAGATAATGAAATTCTGTAATTAAGAATAATAATAATATACATATACAATAATAATATACAATAATAAACATTTAACATCTTTCTCCTTATTTTTGTCTTTATTTTCTTTTTTGTAAAGTCCAGAAATTTTGTTGTAGCTTCCTAAAAACTTTTCTTTTGATTTTGATTTCTTTTGATTGCTCTCAGTAAATATCAAGGGTTTTGAGTATGATTAAATATTTACATTTAATTAGCTTTACAAATAACATGAGTATCTTATATATAATTATAATTTATATGCATATTTATGTATTTATTTTAAAAGTTTTAAGCCTGTATTTTTTTATTTATATTCATAACTTTTTTAAATAAGCTATAACATTGCTGTCTTGTTGACAACCAATCGCTTCATTGCTGATCGTGGATTCATACAATTTAACTTGATGCACTAATCATATCTGCATGTACAACTGAACAGAATTATCATATTAAAAAGATCTAGCATATGTCAATTTATCTCACATGTATTATGTAAGTGACATACAAACAATAGGGTTGGATCTGTTTATACACTTTCACAATCATTTGTTTTGGCAAATATCTAAGATTTACATTTACTTTTATGCATTTAGCAGACATTTAGTTTGTAAGAATAAACATTTGATTTGAAATAATTCAAGTTTTAAAGGAGTCAATTTATTTATGGATATCAGTTGTTTACCAAAAAAGTTTCAAATCAACTTAAGATGCAAAAAAAATGCAGCATAATAAAGGCTTTCCTTCACTCTTGCTGAAGGCATGACTGTTATACCACCCGACTGTCTCCATCCTTGGCCCGTCCCAGTCTTTCACCCAGCCGTCAGGCTGCTTACAGCATATGCGACTTTCTCCGCTCTCCGCATCTGGCCCCTGACCCATTCTGTCTCTCTTTTTTTGGCTCTTCTAAACAGGTGTTCACTAAATGATTATAAATTGGTGGCTGAGTAAACATTCATCGTGGATCCATGCAGGGCCTGGGATAATATAATTAGAACCCAAACATCAGGACAGTGAGGCCTCCCCATCTGTCCAGTTTGTCCTCCGCCATGCAACTTTAAGGAAAAACGGATGAAGGGATGGAGAAAAAAGATGAGCGTCCGTCCCCTGTCGCCCTCTGCCAAGGCATTGAACAGCACGCTCGATTTGTGAGACGTGGCAGCTGGCCTATACCTGCGAGCATCTTGAGAAAGGACGGTAATTGTCTGGAAGAGTGTGTTCGTGAGAGTGAGCACGTGTACGTGGATGTGTGTGTGAGCGGTGCGTTTCCAGAGGATGGGCAAGGAGATGGCAGGTTCCTAAGGGATGAGGAGGAGATCTGTCTCAAGGACACAGCGCTCATCTCTCTAGCTCGCCTTCCGTTTATCCCTTGCTTTCCTCCCTCATCTCAACCTCACCTTGCCTGCATTAAATTACACTCTGTCAAAAACTTATTTTGGGCCCTGTTTCCCAAAAGTGCTTGGCTTCGTAAGTCACTTTCACAACATGAGGGAATATAATTCAAACCCATCAAGCCAATTTCAAAGATTTACTCGCTTAATTGTTTGGATAAGGGCAATAAAAACAGGCCATTGAAAAAATAATGTTGAAAATGAAATTGAAAATAAAAGCCTGGATCAAGTAGGCTGGTTCAGACCAGTTTACAGCAGCCCGTTTGCCTTATCTTAATTAAATTAAATTAAATTAAATTAAATTCAGCAATGTCCAATAAACAGCTAATAAATTAATAATAATCAGAATAAACAGTTTTTCTGACAAATAATATACTGAATGTTATATTTCAAGTAATATGTAAACTAAGTGTACTGTTTATCGTTTGCCAAGCAACATAGCCACTTGGCGCATTAATGCATAACTTGCAATAATAGATAATGATTTTACAATAGCATGTAATGGGACTCATCCAATTAGAATGTAGGTATTTTTTGCATTTTCATATTGGTTTTAACATCGCTGCATTGTGTGCAACAGACCCCTCATAAAACTAGGAAAAGACTGTACTGGAAAACAACATTGTCTAAGCTGGTTTAAACATTTTCGTTTTCTTTTCATAAAAAAACAAACAAACAGACAAACAAAAAAACAGGAGATATTTTGTGTTGTTGTATTAAAGAAGATTTATCTACTAACCAGAAAAACAGCACTTTGGTCTTCTGAAGGCATTTCAATATCTATTTCCATTTGTCTCACCCTCTGTTTCTTTCTCGCACCAGAAGAAGCTCTTCTGCACTGCTGAGTCTTCCTCTGAAACACTCAGGCAGAAAAAAGTTGGGAAATGAACACCAGTCTGACCAGCGGAGGCCTGAAGGTCTGCCATCTGCCACCATGCCTGAGTCGCGGCGGCGGCCACCTTCAGAACATATGCATCAAAGCCCTGGGTGAGTGGACTGAAGGAGTCCCGCAGAAAGCCAGCAGAAGTCCCGCCCCAGGGCTGAGGACCGAAACCAGGCGGCTCAGCAGAAGAGGAGCTGACGGCCATCTTTGCCATCTCTTTTCTCCAGTAAGGCCCACCAAGGTCAGGAGGACAGCATGCCGGTGAGGGCCCGCCAGCAAAGGAGGAAGAGAGCTTGGCAGCGACTGCTCTCTCGCTCTGTCCCTCTCTGTGTCTGTCAGGGCCTCAGGCGTTCTCCTTAACAAAAAGCTCACAGAGGGGAAAAACACTGCAACTCTTTTATCTCTCTTTCTCTTTCTCCTACTAACAGAATGTAGGAGGTACTGGGCATGCCATGACAGCAGTGGGCCCATTTGTTTAAATTACAAAGGGATTCTGTTATTTGTTGTTAAAGGGATAGTTCACCCCAAAATTTTCATTTGGTCATTATTTACTCACCCTCATGCTGTTCCAAACCTATATGCTGTTTTTTGTTTTTTTGTGTACTCAAAAGAGTTATTTTTTCAAATATTCATATTTTCCATACAGCAATAGATCATGACCACATCTATGAAACTCAGAAAAGGACCCAAAAAAACTCCCCAAATGTGCTCCATTTGACTTTAAAGTACATTCCAAGTTTTCTCAAGCAACACCATTGGTTTATGAGGAACAGACTGAAATTACTCCTTTTAATGTCTGAAAAAATAATAAAACTGTCTATTAAACTTTTGGGTACAGTTTTAAAAAAAGAGGAAAATGTACTATGTAATGCAATATTATATATAATGCATTTTAAACTTATTTTAATGCATTAATTATATTTTGTAATGCACCCTATATAATGCATTGTATGGTCTCATGAATAATTGTAACGTCTCGGTTACGTATGTAACCCTCGTTCCCT
>NW_015505337.1:804299-804662 GCF_001515645.1 Sinocyclocheilus grahami
GAAGTAGATTGGTCCCTCTAAGCGAGATCCCAATTTCGTTGGTCCTCCGACGTGACATCGAGAGTGACCGACTGAAAGGGAACCACAGTTCATTGAACACACCTTTAGATAGTAAAATGCATTAAAACACATGCCAACCAATTTCAGATGTAACAAGGAATCTGCAAACATTATAATTTATGCATTCTAACTTTGGTTACAATTCTTTATGAAAATATATAATGTATTGTGATGTTCATTGTGAATACATTTATAGTGCATTATACATAAAGTCTTCAACTGTTACAAAATATATATTTTATATATATATATATATATATATATATATATATATATATATATATAATGTATATATACTATATA
>NW_015505337.1:804740-812240 GCF_001515645.1 Sinocyclocheilus grahami
TTTATACTGTATATATACTGTATATATACTGTATATATGAGATTATACAACATCTGAAAGATTAATAAATAAGCTTTCCATTGATGTATGGTTTGTTTGGCCAAGATTCAACTTTGAAAATCTGGAATCTGAGGGTGCAAAAAAATCTAAATATTGAGAAAATTGCCTTTAAAGTTGTCCAACTGAAGTCCTTAGCAATGTATATTACTAATCAAAAATGACGTTTTTTTTATATATTTACGGTAGGAAATTTACAAAATATCTTCATGGAACATGATCTTTACCCTAATGATTTTTGGCATAAAAGAAAAATCGATCATTTGGACCCATACAATGTATTGTTGGCTATTGCTACAAATATACCTGTGCTACTTATGACTGCTTTTGTGGTTCAAGGTCACATATTATAAATGCGTGTAGTGAAAATAAAGAGTTTTGTAATAATATTTAAAAAGTTGCATTTATATTCATGTAGTTTTAAATATGATACACATGGCTTTATAGTTACAATATATTTTATTCCCTAATTGCTGTCCAGTGATCCACTGTTAACTGGATCATCGAGCCAGTGAGTTGAACCTGAGAACTAGACATGCGAACAAATCTTTACTTTGAGTCAGTTCTATTCTAAGCATCCAGCTCATGAATCAAACTGATCTAGGCTGTGTTTACCAAAACATCGTAAGCATGAGAGGATTGTTGAAACCATTGCCACCACTGGACTCTGTGCTTACACAATGCTTTTGGCAAACGCAGTCCTGGTTCTTAAGTTCAATTTAATAAAACAGTGGCTTAAGATATAATAATTGCAGTATCCAAAAGTTGTTTCTTTCAAGTGTATTTGTAGAAAAATGACAGTCTAAAACAGCCCAGTATCAACGTGTCATATATCCTGACAGATTTTCTCTCTCTTTGGAGAGGGTAAAATGGTATTGGAGCATCTCCTCAGAGACAGATGGGGGTTTGTGGGTGGCAGGGCTGTGGGCAGTCCTTCCTGACTTAAGGGTTAATAGCCAATCCACAGGGCTGATCCACCTGCTTTTTAATTAGTGTTTTCAGTGCTCACTCGTCCATGCTTATGTGTCAAGTTTGAGCTAGTATTACAGGTACAGCAGTCAAGATTAAGTTATACACTAAATCAGTGTGACAGCTGTTAATATTAAATAAACGAATAAGAAGACAAATAAATATAAAAATACTCATCATTGAGGATCAAAATGAAACATAGCATTTTGTAGCTTTAAATAGTCAATTTTAGTACAGCTATGAATTTATTCATGTTAATTGTGTTAATTATGCTAAAGAATGCATCCACAGCTTTCTTTATGTAAAGATAGAGTCTTTATACCATTTTGAGCTATTTTTGATAATTTTGCTGAAAACAAGTAAAAGTATTTTGCCAATTAATGCTTGTATGAGACTTTGACAACAGTTAATATGATAGAAGCAAAACCGCTTTTGTATCATAAAAGGAAAAATACAAAAGTTATGTTGTGTCTTTTAAGATCATTTGTGTAATTTAAGGTGTCTTTATGTTTTATTAATTATTAATACGGTGTCTCTGTTCTTAATTGATTTATCGTTCTTTATTTATTATTTCATATTTACAACATTAGTTCTACAGTTATGTAGTCTGTGTATATGTGTAAAATTACAATTTTGTCATTTTTTACTCACCTTCTTCTGTTCAGCACAAAAGATATTTTGAAGATTGCTGGTAACCGAACAGTTGGAAAAAGATACTATGGAAGTTAATGGCTACCAGCAGCTGTTTGGTTACTAACATTCTTCAAAATATCTTCTTTTGTGTTGAACAGAAGAAAGAAATTCATACATTCATTTCACAACATGAGGGTGAGTAAATGATGACAAAATTTTCATTTTTGAGTGAACTATCCCTCTAAGGATTCAGCTTTTCTTTTTCTGCAGCATTCCTTTTCTTTTCTTTTTTTTTTGGTATATACGGATCTTTAAATGCAGCTAACAGAGCAGATCAGCTAACACCTACCTGTGTTTAACTGTTTTTATTAATCACGAGGATACAATGAATATTTTATTAAAATATTGTGCATTATTATAGTCTAAATATGCCCACAAAGCATAATCAGGTCAAATAAATTCATTGAATATGTAGGTTTTTATATACATTTTGTCTAATGTATTTTCTCAATGTCAAATCATGTTCATCACATACAGTGCCTTTCTATTCTGTAGCACAATCCTTGCAAATTCAAACAGTGACTTTTTTTTCTGTAGAGTGCCAGAGGGGTACAGGTGAAACGCTTGCCCTATGTGGCACTAAATAAATCAGCACAACCTTTGGCTTGACCTTTTTTCATCCTGCGAACTTTTCCTGACCTTACAAGACATGCTCGGATTAAAGGCTCTTTCTTCTGGCTCACCGGTGACCCAGCACCTCCACCCCTCCACGCCCTATCTCCCATCTGACTAGACTGCCTTCCCTCCCCTGTAGGCAGATGAAGTTCAATCCATCCCTACTTTTGTTTCATATCCTTAAGATCTATCACTTCAAAAGCCGCGGCTCACTGTGGCCACCACTGAACACCGCGAGAGGCCACTCAAGAATAACCTCCATCAACACTGTCAGGACCCTGAAGACCTTCAGCTCCACGCTAGGGGCCCCTCCGTCTGCCTCAGGGGGCCCCCTAAGCCCCATGGCACCCAGGGGACCTGTAAAGGATATCAAAGATGAAACATCAATGGGAGCCACTTGAAGGATGTGCAACAGAGCTGGAGAAAAGGCCACATTAGAAAATATGACACCAGAAATCTCGCCAGGAATCGAAGACAGAGGAGGCGTTCTTCTTTTGAAACACCCAAGTTAGAATCATAACACAGAAATGTCACTTACTAAAACAGGCATTCAGGACAACATACTGCTTACATACTTATGTCAAATGTTATTTTATTAATCATTTAGCATACCAAGGAAATGTACAGTAAATTTACACTGCTGTTTAAAAGTATTTGGTAAAACAGATTTTTTTTAAATAGTACATTTTTTAATAGAAATTAATAATTTTACGCAGCAAGGAGGCATTAAATTCATCAAAAGTGACACTCTTAAATGTTTAATTTAAATACTTATAGTGTAACAAAATAACTTTTATAACTTTTCTAAAAAGAAGGATTCCTTTTTAAGGATTCATAAAAAAATCCTTAAAAAAAGTGCCAGAGTTTCCAGAAAAATGTTGAGCAGTACATTAACCTAATAATAAGAAATGTTTATTGAGCATCAAATCAGCATTTCTGAAGGATCATGCAACACTGAAGACTGGAGTCGTGATTGCTCAAAAGCAGCTTTGCCAGGAATAAATTTCATTATATATATATTTATATATATATATATATATATATATATATATATATATATATATATATATATATATATATATATATATATATATATAATTGTAATAATATTTCACAGTATTTTCAATCACATAAAAGATACTTTTTTTCCAAAAAATATTAAAACATCTTACAGGCCCAAATGTTTATTAAAACATCTTACAGGCCCAAATGTTTGTCAATCAATTAAAATCAAATTAATTACATGATCAGAATTACCACATATACAATCATTTAACATGCATGTGACATATAAAAGCAGGAATACACAAATGCCACTGGCTGGCTCTCCATTTCGTACAGCATGAATTCCATCTGCATTATTTTTTCATTGCTGTTTATACATATGCAGATTTTGGCTGACGAGTCACATCTTACACCATGAAAATACCTATGTAATTTATAGAGGCATTATTAATTTTTTTTTTATCAATATAAAACAAATAAACAAATAGACAAACAAACTAATAAATAAATCACACTAAACTATGGATTAAATTGGAAATAATTTAATAAAATTATTTTTCTTTTATTTATTTTTTTTAGTTTAATTAAATTCCAAATTGTAATTAATTAAAAATAATAATAATTGAATTACACACTTTTTTGTATACAGAAGAACAAAGCAACAACATCTGTCACATAAACATAAAAGAAAATAAAACAAAGAAAACCAGTCAATAAACATGGATTACATCTTCTGGAGAAAACAGGCAACTGTTCTGTCCTGAAAAGGCAATCCTCTCAGTCTTTTGTGACGGCCTAGTTTATCTGAAAGTTGTCCCCAAGCAGCGGCTAAAGGAGTCTGTCCAAGCGTTTGGAAAGCTACTAAAGGATCAGGGGCGTCTGATTACGCTATTCTACTCCAGCCTTCTGGGTCACCCTGCTTACTTCCTTTTTTTCCATTTAGGCGAGTGAACAAAGCGCAGATCTGGCATTATGGATTAGCAATGTACCTTTTTACCTGACTTGGAAGCTCGTAGCGGAGAATGTTTTATCTGACAGCGCTTTCCCATTAATATGGCTTCTTTTGTTTCCGCAGCCTTGTGTCCTATTTAAACCGGAAGGGCCGGACGATCTGCTTGGCCAGTCGCTGCACCTCCCCACAATCCTTTGGAGGGTGCAGGAGGATCACCACAGAAATACACTGATTAGCCGATTGCTAACACCTTCAGGGGTGTCGGAGGGTTTCTCTGAGAGCGCCTCACAACGAATCTTCTACATAGTCTGCTGCTGTCGTGATAACATTGTTAGCCAGTCTGAATGTGTCAGTAAAACCATTGCTCCAAATTTACAGATCGGCTGAATGCTCTCAACACTGCTCCTCAAAAGCAGCTCATGATTGAGCGAAGGAGGGGTGGAGGCCGGGCAAGTGAGCGGGCCATGTGTTTGCGAGAGGAGATGGCTCCCTTCGCACCGCCACACACACAGACACACTAGCC
Source organism: Sinocyclocheilus grahami (assembly GCF_001515645.1). Classification (NCBI taxonomy): domain Eukaryota; kingdom Metazoa; phylum Chordata; class Actinopteri; order Cypriniformes; family Cyprinidae; genus Sinocyclocheilus; species Sinocyclocheilus grahami. The sequence continues at coordinate 809,555 of NW_015505337.1, forward strand.
AGCCTGCACTGGCCAGGATGAGAGGCTTTTTTGGAGCCAACGGAGAAAACATGGCACAATATGCTGGGAAGTCTGGAGGTGACGGGAGAGCGAGCTGATAAAGGATGACCCGTGAAATCCTGCATTTGCAAACAAACACACGGCTGTTTGATAAAGCTTAGCGAAACACAGCAGGCGGGGAGAGGGAAAACAGATATTACGATCAGGCCTCTTTTTCAGTATCTCTCTTGTGATGCCGAGATAAAGCTGCGCTTCTGATACCATGCCCAAACTTCCAGCCAATGAGAGCAGAGCATAGTTCTACACGCTGAAATTGAATCTTCTTTATTAATTGTGACATTTCAATTGTCGTCAGTGTGTGTTTGTATGGGGCAGGTTTGGCCTACAATGAAAATAGTCTCATAAAAATACTAAATAATGTCTGAAATTGCAGGAAGAGTTAGATTTAGAGGTACATTTAGGACACAAATATCATTAGCTCATCAAAAAAACTAAACAAACAATGGAAGTCAATGGAAAGTCTGCACTGGGGAACTGAAATTACTCCCCAAAAAAATTGACAAAATGGTTTGGGATTATTTAGCGCTTCTCCAATGATGCGTTTTGCACACTATATGGAGAAGTTACAACTGATAAACATGGCAGCTGTGTGGACGTACTTCATCGAGACCAAAAATTATGCTAGTGTAGCAATATGTAAAATTTGTTTTGGCTGAAATATAGATTGGCAGCTCAATGCCGAAGAACTTTACTACGACAGTTTAATTTTTAACCTGAATACACAACACCCTTAATGGCATTCTGAGTTCAGTTACCCAAATTTCATTATCTAAACTTTGGTGTTCATTGTGTCTATGCAAATATAATGTGACAGCAAGAGTCTTTAAGATATTGTTCTCTACCCACTAAACCCAGATCATAAATTTGCTGAAAGGACTACATGTCCATAATCCAGAAATGTAAAATCCAAGCAGTGCCAACTCCTCTGGCTGCCTGCTACCTCAGCCAACATGGCTGCCATTCAGAATAGGCATGAGAGAGTAGCAATATTAGCATTCAACTACAGACAGACAATCATTAGATTTGTGTGTGTGTGTGTGTGTGTGTGTGTGTGTGTGTGTGTGTGTGTGGGGTGTGTGTGTGTGTGTGTGTCTTCAACTAAGACAGACAATCATTAGATTTGTGTGTGTGTGTGTGTGTGTGTGTGTGTGTGTGTGTGTGTGTGTGTGGTGTGTGTGTGTGTGTGTGTATTCCAATATCAACGACTTAAAGTACAGTCACATTAGCTATCCACCTTTTTCTTCCTGTAAAAATGGGTGCAGCCATTTGTAAATTCTGTGGGTCAAGCTTCCAGTCTCATCCCCGTCCAGCTATTTTTAGCTGTACAAAACAGTTTGTTTTGCTGCTTGATATTGAAAATTGGTGTGTCTTACCATATTATTTTAATGTATTATCTTAATTATGAAAACACTGTTTTGTAGTACAAACTGTTTTACCGTTTACTGCACGTTGTTATTCTTCTCATTATTTCCCTATAGCAGCTAATGAACCGAAAATCTTGCCCATAGGCTTACTTCTGCATTGAAGAAAAAGGTCGACACATTTCAGCACAATTTTGTGTGCAAAAAAAAAAAATCTATTGTCCATTGTCAGTAGCGTAGTGAAGCACAGCTCACACATAAGTCACTTTCAAAATAAGCAGCTTTCTGTTGGAATTTCAAATGACTTGATCAAAATTTGTGTGGCTGAAATTTTTCGCCCTCACATGAATTTCTCTGATCACATGAATTCCTATAGGAATGAATGGATATCACCCATGAAATTTCACCAAGAAATGTAGCAAACTTTAATTTACACACACACACACACACACATACACATACAGTATTACGGTAAATCCAACAGTCCTTTTTTGCTAAACTACACTCTTAAAAATAAAAGTGCTTCAAAAGGTTCTTCAAGCGATGCCATAGAAGAACCATTTTTGGTTCCACAAAGAACCATTCAGTCAAAGGTTCTTTAAAAAAACATCTCTTTCTTACCTTTTTATAATCTGAAGAACCTTCTTTCACCACAAAGAACCTTTTGTGAAACAGAAAGGTTCTTCTGATGTTAAAGGTTCTTTATGGAACCATTTAGACAAAAAGGTTCTTCTATGGCATCGTGAAGCACCTTTATTTTTAAGAGTGTAGCAAGGCTACTAAAATCTGTTTTAGAGCTGGTGGTAAAGAGAAAGCCACATAACTTTTCAACAAGCTGAGGGATATACTAATATATCAAAATTATGTGTCAAGCTATGTTTTTTTAACTGTAAATGATAATTTGACTTCCAAAAACATATTTTAAAACCTACCACAATTATTAATATGAAATACTTTACTTTAAAAGTGTGCCAGTTTTATTTAAAACTGCATGATGTTTTATTATCTAATGCAGCTGTTTATTCAAGAAAGGCACCTGTACTCTTTCTTATAATGGTGAATCTGAAAACATTTTTTTTTCTATCATCTTTCATGCTGTTGTTTTAACAACAACTTTCACATTGAGACAAAATGCACGCTCCCATCCTCCGTGAGGACGTCTGGAAGGCTAAAAGGCACAATCTGTTTCCCTTTGTTAAGATCGGTGTTAAAACAAAGCTGTGTCGGCCGTCCATTTCGCCATGGGAAAAACAAAACGCTGTTTG
>NW_015505337.1:813463-824093 GCF_001515645.1 Sinocyclocheilus grahami
TATATATATATATAGTACTTGAAGAAACAAAAACGTGATTTTAAAGATTTCTGAATTTGTCTGGGGGAAAAAATCGTAATGTGTAACATATGCCGGTGTTATTTTAGTTTTAGTATTATTGATATACTATTTTATTAATCTTTGAGTTAATTAATCAGTCAGTTCACTAAAACTGAAATCAATAAAAAAATTTACCTGAAATAGACGTTAAATGAAATACTTTTTGTCATTTGGTTGATTTGTTTTGTTTTATGTATGTTGTATATGTATTTGTATATCACATCGTCTCTATGTATGTACATCGTCTATGTATGTGGTATGTACACCACCTGTTCTTGAAAAAAGTTAAATAAAATAAAATATTTAAAAATATATATATTTTAGCTAGTTAACAGGGGAACATTTGTCATTTTAATTTAATTTAACTTAACTTTACTAAAATAGCTCAAACTAAAACTGCAATAAAAATGTACTACTAAAAAATTACAATAACAATGGAAAATACAAAAATAAAACTGATTCAAAATATTAATAAAAAATATCATAGTATCGCAATAATACTACAATAAAAACTGTAATTCGTTTTCATTTTAATTTTAGTTTTAATTAGTTGTGTTTTTATTATGTATAGTTTTTAATTATATATTTCTCATTAGATCTTTATTATTTTTTACTCATTTTAGTTTAAAAATGTTGCCTTAGACACCAGCTGAAATAGTTAACTAATAGCTATAAAAAAATATATACTTTTAGTTAACTATAATAACCATGACATATTCAAGAAGTCCCTTATGATCACCAAATCTTCATTTATTTGGATCAAATGTACAAACACTAATATTGTGAAATATTTTTACACAATTTTTTAATTTATTATTGTAAAATGTCTTTTATTTCTGTGATAGCAAAGCTGAATTTTCAGCAGCCATTACTCCAGTCTACAGCGTCACATGATCCTAATATGCTGCTTTTTTATTATTATCATTATCAATGTCCTTTTTTTCAGGATTCTTTGATAAATATAAAGCTTAAAAGAACAGCATTTATTCAAAATATAATTTTTGTAAAATTATAAATGCTGTCTTTATACTTTTTTTAAATAAATATAAATATGTTTAGTGTATAAACTAATACATAAAACCATACTTACTGTAATAACAAAGCCTCATCAGCTTGATTCGAGTGCTGCCTGCATTATTAAACACCACACAACAGTGTTTATAAAAACCTCAGATTTTCTCTACATCAAAAATGCCAATTGCTTCTCATATCGCACAAATAATAGAGTTCAGACAGAGTACAAATTCACATCTCCAGGTGTGAGAGGCATTCAATGTGTGCAGGAATCTGAGGCAGGCAGGACCCCGGCGAGTGGCTCCTTTTCACCCGGTCAGCAGGACAGGAGCCGAGCGAGCCAGCGGACCAGCAGGAGTGAGCCCCTCCTGGGGTAAAAAGCAGCTCCTGCTGCCCCTGCCGCACAGCACGGCTCCAGAGCTGGGGGCGAGACAGGGGGAGGCCACTTCTATTGGACAGGAGACTCACCATCAGCCAATAGGACAGCAGGGAGCAGTCTGATGCCAGGTGCCTCATCTCCAACTACAGGTGGCTGCAAATACATAATCAATTCTGTAATTTCTCACCTACAACTGGGAGCTTGGATCGGTGTTAGACAGCTTGAGGTTCGTGTAATGAGCTTGTTGGACGGACATTGCCTTATTGGTGTGTTTTAAGATTCTTAAAAGCATATTCATCATTTTCAGGCTATAGTCCTATTTATTACTCTTCATCAGTATGAATAATAGAGGATTCGGAAAGTATCTGAATTTGACCATTGTTACATTAAAGGGATAGTTCACCCAAAAATGAAAATTATGTTTAATCCCCCTTATGTTGTTCCAAACCTGTGTGAGCAGTATGGTAAAAAGTAGGGAAATGTGTATATTCCATATGGAAGTCAATTACCAACATTCTTCAGAATATCTTCTTTTGTGTTAAACAGAAAAAAGAAATCCGTACAGCTTTGGAACAACATGAGGGTGAGTAAATAATGACAATTTTTCATTTTTGGGTGAACTCTCACTTTAAAGAGCTTTTTTTTTCTTTTCTTTTTATTGTATAAATGAATGTATTTAGGTTATATTTTGATTAAAATAAAAAAATAATTAATAAGGAAATTAAGATTATAATTAATTAATAATAAATGAATAAATTAATATATATTTTACCATTTTGTTTAACTGTGCATGCACAAATATTTTTAAATAGTTTCTGTAGTACACACAATTAAATAAATGCATTTATGTTTACAAAAAAAAAAAGCTGGCAAAATATAACAAAAATAGTTGGATTTATTAAAAATTAATATGGATTTCATAAATTATCTTATTTGTGCCTCCTATAATGATATTACATTCAGTTAATTATAATTAATATGCTGACTCAACCTCTTTAATTAAGCGATACAAAAAAAAGTATTTTAATTGATAAACAGTGGATAGTGGCCAATAGTCAACATTTTGAATCTAATAAGCAAGTGTAAAAGGACTGGATTGTGACAACATCTCTTTACAGATTCACTCTTCAGATAAGCTTTAGTGACTTTACAATGCTAGTATTCCTGTGGTATGTTTCTCTGAATAAATCTCTATTTCTATTAGTGGCCACATAATCTGCAAAGTATTTATTAAACCAAATAGATTACTTGGATGCAAGCGAGTCACACAACAGTGTGTCTGTTTTGAAGCAAACCTGCATGTAAAACAATTCTAAAATTAAATCTATAAATAAGATATAAGATAAAGATTACTGTTGAACCCTTTTATTTAAAAAGGAATGGTCAGTTTCAAAATTATATTGCTTTAAAATGGCTTTAAATTTACATACTATTCTCAACTGGACTGATGTCTACACATCAGGGACCACAAATTGGGCTAAATATGAAGTAACATCAAGCTGTGTTTACTTATATAATACACTGTTCACTCTGATGCCTGTCAGCTAATGAACCGTTCTGCATCAAATACCCAAATACTGAGGTCACAGGCAAATTAATGAAAGCTTAAAACAATAAAACAAAACTTTCTAAATGTATAAAAAATTACACAACATTTTTGCTTTATTGTCTTACTTATTATTTGCAAGGGTTTCTGCATGGCATGACTGGCTGTGAATAAGTTTACATTCACGCCAGCATTATTCTGAATGTATTGATCGGTCACCAGGATTGCTGATCAATGTTCTGAACTACTGTAGGTTCTTGCACAATAAACGTCTCTCACGAAACAAAAACTCAAATAAATGAAACCATAATTAGTCTGCATCATTACTGCAGTATTCAAAAGCGGTGAGGGAATCCAATGGAAGAAGGGAGGGGTTTGTTTATTGAGATTTATGATCAATATGAAAACTTTGCTTTTAAACATGACGTGGGTTGAAAAGTTTATTTATTTATGTATTTTTTTTCTGCAAGAGGATTTTTTTTTTTTGAATTGTGGGACTTTAATGGCATTTCCACATAATGGGGACCACTGAAACATACAGCTGGATGAGGTTTGATGTATTTACTGAAATTCTGAATGTACCTGTAAGTTAAAGTGTAATAGTTAATGGGACACAACATTGCATAGTTTTTCTTTTCTTCTGTCTGGTTCACCTTGAAAACAAGCTAAAAAGAGAGAAAAAATTCTACTCTATAACGTATAATCTGTAAAATCTAATTGGTTGTAATTTAGAAAATTAGAGTTTGGTTTGTAAACAAAATATTCAAGATAGAATAAATAGTATAAAATAGTGTATATCTGGACATGCGATGGTCAGATAAAAAATAGAAAACATGCAAAATCACGGCCTTTACTAATTACTGATGTTACACCAGCAAACTGCATCCATTAACCATTTAATGAAAATCTTTTCTAATCTAAATGAGTGTTGATTTATATGATGTGTATTAGCCTTTTTAACGCTAAAGGAAGAGAATACACCTGCGATGCTCTCAAAGATATCCCATTGACACAAGTGCTCTGCAACTGAACACAATGAACTTTCTGGCACACTCGATTCACCAAAAGTAATTCATGACCTCTGAACGCCGAATTTTCCTCGGCAACACGAGAGCATTGATAATTAATATGCCTGGGGTAATTTGCAGGTGCGGATCTTGATTTATTCTTAGCCCTTTCCGGATACAATACCTCTGAAAGAGCAGGGGCAAATAATCAAAGAGCAACATTTCTGAGTCAATGAATTCAGGTTATATATAAATATATATAAAGCCATTTTAGCTGAAGAACACTTTAATAAACTGACTGTCCACCCTTTATTTGGGATAATTTATTGTGATAACAGAGGTTAAGCGACACACTCAATGTTTTATTAATCAACAATATGCAGATAGTTACCGACACATTAAAAACTAGAAGCAGTTCATTAAATCAAATTAAAGTGCATACTTCATCTGTTTTTGTAAGCTATTAACACCTCATAAATAATACATAGTACATGCAGCTCATGTTCACAACCACAGAGACCAGAGACTGAAAAAGACTGTGTTAGAGAGACCTCTACTGTTCTATACTTGTAAAAGCTATTTCATTTCACTTCAGGTTTATGAGGTTCATTTTCACTTGTAGAGTGAAATATGCCTATAACAAATAAAAAAAAAATACAATCAGTAATGATTGTAGAGTGAAATAGGCCTATTACAAATATAAAAAAATAAATAAATAAAATAAACTACAATCAGTAATGATTCTTGTAGAAATTTAGTGAATTTTCAGAAAGTCTTAGGTATCTTCAAACACACTTTTCACTGTTTATTTATATGCAGCACAGGATCATTTGTGATTTCTCTCTCTCTTTATTTATTTATTTACTATATATTTATTTATTTACTTTTTTTTTTAGTGTCATGAAAATTAACACCACAGTGTTGTTTCCACCCTATAATGATGTATTGTGTTCGTCGGATGACAACTTTAATTATTTTGAAGAAAAAAATGTTTTGTTTGTTTTACTAAGTCATTTTTCAAAAGATACCATTTTATGTATCCTAATAGACTCAACTGAATTATATTTTCACACTTTTGTATAATTTGACAAATTTGCAGCTTAATTACCTTGATTTTCCTTTATTTTCGCCACATATCACATTCATAATTGTATTCACATGCTAAATATTTTATCTCCAGATCTTCCTGACATTATTGTCTCCTTTATTTACAAATAAACACTTTTTTTAACTTACATTTTCCAACGGTGAGATAGTCCTATTTTATTATTATTATATTATATTATGCTTTCTTGTCATTATCCTTTAGAATGCTATTCTATGTTCTTAAAGATGGATTTTATGACACAGCAGGGAAAAAATTATGTGCAAATTGCAAAAGGTGAAATACCATTTCTCTAAAGTTCAATTTTGTTTTTAAAAATGCTAAAAAAGAATCAGCTTTGTCTGGTGTGCTGAAAATTACGCTACTGTGACATGATTTATAGTATTTCTAATATATATATATAATCTTTATATAATAATTGTCACATAATAAATATTAAAATGCTTTATATGTATTGTATGTTTTGTTATCATTTAGACCTTTATATATATATATATATATATATATATATATATATATTCAACCCTTTTTTGCTGCAGTTTTGAAGCAGTCTATTTTCATTCTATTATCGTCATCATTGGTCAGTTATCTCTTAAATTTGAACTAGGAAAATGGATAAAATCCATATTATCATTAAAATGCAATAGTGAAGCTTTAATTGATAGAAAGGAAAAAATAAAAACAAAACATGCTGTTTAACTTGATTTAAGCCTTAAATTTGTCAGAAACAAGTACATTCTTTGTGTAGAAGTCAAATATTGTCAAGTGATTCAGTTAAACATAGTTGCCGATGTGAGTGATATTTCATCATATTTTGGGCAAAGTTACACACTGAGAACACACATTAACCCCGAGAGCAACAAACAAAGATCACAGAATGCAAAGGGTGTATTAAATTAGCAGCAGCCCAGACGTCCTGGAAGATCTTCCAGCACCTGCATCTATCTCTCATTGACTCTCATCTCCCCTCACTCATCAGTATTCCCACACAAGAGAGCATCTCTGTTTGGGTGTTCTCCCTTCTGTCTCTCCTCAGGCTGATGTGGAGGACAGTGAACAAAAGTGGAACACAATCAGTACTGAGCAGCTGCTGGCATCCTGACCCCCAACCCACCCAACCCCTCTGTCTCCCACTCCCTCGCTCAGACACACACACAAAGCCTTGAAAATGACCACATAACCTTCACCAAACTGGGAATCTCCCTAGGCAACTGAGGGAGTTCTTCTCCGGTGGGACTGTATTCTAGTAAATCATCGGTGTCATGAGCTTACATACACACACATTCACCTACTTCAAGTCTTTCAAATGTGCTCGCAGTCTCTCCGCTCAACTTTTCATGAATATAGATAGATAGATAGATAGATAGATAGATAGATAGATAGATAGATAGATAGATAGATAGATAGATAGATAGATAGATAGATAGATAGATAGATAGATAGATAGATAGATAGATAGATAGATAGATAGATAGATAAAGAGTGTGTCATCTGGAAAGCATCTGCTGTGCACAAAAATCTGATAAACAAAATCTGATAAACATCTATAAGATGTAGGTTTTATAAACGTTCTAAATCATAAACATCTTAAAGAGATGTTCTACATGTTTATTTAACATCTGATAAGAGACAAACAAACACTCTAAAAATGTCTTCCAGATGTAAACATGTACATCTCAGAAACGTCTATTTAATGTACGTGTTTACATCTGGAAGACATTTTTAGAGTGTTTGTTTGTTTTGTGTGCTATGGGTGTGTGCATGATTATTTTATATATTTTATTATTTATTATTTACATTTATTATATTTATATGACAAAATGTGGGTGCAATTTGTGTGTTTCAAAAGTGAAAAAAAGTACACCTAAAGTTCAATATTGTTATTAAAAATGGTCCAAAGAATCAGTACTGTCTAGTTTTGGTTGTGTGTGTTGTTGTTTTTTCACGCTACTGTGTTTTTTGTTTTGTTTTTTGCACTACTGTCACAGAAAGTCAAGCAGAAGTCAGGTGACAGCTTCCTCGAAAAGAATATACCAAACACAGTATCATCTGCAATAATGAAAAATACAGAATCTATTTTGACTCAAAATATCAATTTCTTACATTACATATTTCTTTATAGGAGTTATAAGAGCAACATTTGTGAACAAACAAATGTCAGTGAAAACAATTAAACATTGTACTCATATAAATATATATATATATATAAGCATATTTATGTGCATTCTATACACACAACATAAATCAAATCATTAAAAATAAATAAATAAAGTCGAAAAAGAATTCAATGGCATAGTGACTGGTACTGGATGAAAACACTAGCTTGGAAATGTGACTTTAAATTTAAAGACCAGTAGATGGCAATCTTACCTCATTATGGGTGTACACATATTTGACGCAGCTCCTTGCTTATATTTTCTATTTTTTCTCACCACCATTCTTACTCTACCTGTATAGAGTGGCAGTGGCAGTTAAGTCCTTCCCTGAAGAAGCCGTTCCTTCAGTAAACCTGCTCTGACACGCCTAAGCACAGTCTCAAACAATCTTTCATTGCTACAAAAATATAAACGTTTCAAATAAAATGCTTGTGTTCAATTAAAATAGCTTAATAACTAATAAAAATAATCATGATCATTTCAATGTCTAATGGGTTTTACAACATTTAAATAAATCCTGAAATCCAGTGTTTCATGGCATAATGTCTCTGTTGTTTACTTGAGCTTTACTGGGCGGTGTGTGAGTTGGAGGAAGAGCTGCTCTGACAGCTCAATAAGTCATACATTTTGAGGCCAATGTGCTGAAGTTTTCCGGGTCTTAGTTAGGGAAAGAGGACGAAACATCTACATTTTCAACGCCCATAATTCGTTATATGGGTCAGATAACTGGATTTTATCGAGCTGTTTTGCTAATCGAGAGCGGTCACTGCTGCGTAACACAAAAACAAACGCGTAATTTTCGCTTCATTTAGGGACAGAAAGGCTTGTTTTTACTATGTTTTGTTTATTTTAAGAGCTCATATCGCATGTTAATGGTGATTAAATTATTGATACCACGATGTCAGTGAAGGTAAGTTTTGGCACAACACTGGGATAAACACTACTAATGAAATGACTGTGGCGCATTTGTCTCATACGAACTACAGCCAAACGATAATTAATGTTGCATGTTGTAGACGAAGTTCATCAGTGTACTTTATTAATGGACTGTATTTTAAAGTAAAATTACCACCCGATAAAATAGGGTGTATTACAACAAGAGTTGTATTTCCATGAAACGAATTCTAACAAAATGTTCATTAGTTTAGCTAGAGATTATTTATAGGTGATTTCACTAGTGTTTTGAACTGTATCATACACTGTTTACAAAACCAGTACTGATGCCCTACTTCTAAACGAATTCTATTGAGTCAGGCCTTATCCATGAATCATTTGAACCGGTTCGGTCAATTCATTCAATGACTGACCGGTTCTTGAGTCAAGAAAACATTGACACGTCCAGCTTGTAGTGCTTGAATCAAGGATTTGATTAATGAAGTGAAAAAGTTACTTCAGTATCAGAAATATGTACTGGTAAATATGTAATGTAGCCTACAACATAAGTGTGTGGCATGTTTATGAACACAAAAAAGCATTTAAATGTGCAAAAATGTTTCAGGCAACAGTAAATAGATTAGAAGGACTGTTATTTAATGTTAATCCATTCTATTTAGGTTCTAAATGAATTAAGCTCTGAACTAAACTGGGACAAACAAAGCTAGAATTATGAATGTAGTAGTATAAGTGATAGATTAAGTTTACTTTTTGGAACTGTTCTTCATTTATTTATTTTACAGCATGTAGGCCTATACAACACCAGGGTGTCAGGGATCACGTGTTAAGTTAATTACGTCACAATGTACAGGAATTGCAGGAATCTTTATTATTATTATATAGAGAGATTATTAAAATTAAGTATAGAGCATTTTCAAAACTATTAATACAGGATTCCAAACTGAACACACAGCTAGTTGTTCTTTCAAAACCTGCTGTTCTGCTTTTTGTGGTGTATATGTTTCTACACGGTAAACAAAAAAATAGATTATTGTGACGTTACAAGAGCATGTTCAATCAGAAACTGTAAATGATACTGTAAACATTTTGAAAAGAGTAGTACTTGCACTAGTTCATTGAGCAGTTCTATTGTTTACTACTGTACTGTGCTGCATAGCTGCTCTTCTTAATGAAATGATTTGAATTGATATTGTAGTTGACCTTTTCAGATTGAGGTTAGAGTAATTTAGTCTCTGTTTATCACAGAGTATAATGTAAAAATATTTTATTTGACATTTATTTGTATAAGACTTTATTTGGCGCATCAATTTTCCTCCTCCTGATGTCCACTTTTTTTAATGGGGCCCATGCCCACATTCTTTGGCATTTCTGATGGGCTCTTGTGCACAAAGTCATTGATTGGTACCTCTCATTTGCAGTCTTTCCTGCTCTGTGTTGACTTTGCAAATCAAAACACACACATTTTGAAAGTATATTGTAGACACTCAGTGGTTAGAGTATAAGAAAAATTGCCATTATTACACATATTCATTCATAATTTTGAAACTTTACAAAAGCACAAAATAATCATACATGGGGGGAAAAGTATGATTTGACAATAACCATAAAGATCAGTTAGATTAAATGATTAAAATAGTTAAATTGGTTACATTTATTTAAAAAAGAGAGAGAGAGAGAAAGAGAGACAGCAGATGCAAATGAAAAGTTTAGCTAATTGTATTATGAAGGCTGTTACTTAATGTTTGTGTATATGTTACTATTATCTGTTGGGGATTAGTACAAAAAATGTATTAATTTATTAAATTTATTATCATCACTTAAAACTTGCTGTATCTCAAAACCTAGTGATCTGCATTAGTAGTATTCATGGGCATTATATGCAGGTTCTGAGTCATCTAGGTACAAATATACACAAACAGTCAGCTGACTCAAAACCCACCTCAAAATACTGTCTAGGTAGGCACCTCACTAGGTCACAATGAGACAGGCCTTTTGTGTCACCTGTGTCCACCTTGTTGCTGTGAACAGGAATATGGTGCATCCTGTCAGGAATAGAACCCAAGGGAACATGTCATTCAGTGTACAGTGGTTTGGTCAGCATTATCATTCAAGTAAGCACATCCTTTTGATATGGATAAACACTCAGCACACTAAATATGGACGCTGAGCTTGGTTAGAGGTGGTTTGACACAGAAAACCAGTTTTAATGTTTTGGTTTACATGTTGGCTGTGTTGTGTGATGGCTGGTCATGCGGATGAGCCCTCATATGCGGAAATGAGGCTATAAAATCTTCCAGCATATAGTACGATGAAAAGGTGACACTGGACGAAAAATGTATTTCATTATAATATTTTCATTTGGGACCTGTTTGTTTTATTCTTGGAGCAGATGAGGAAGCTTAACTTTATTTTTATAATGTCATACAGTATAATGTTACACGTGTAACATCTATATACAGAATTGTTAGT
>NW_015505337.1:825916-870596 GCF_001515645.1 Sinocyclocheilus grahami
TGTTTACATCTGGAAGACATTTTTAGAGTGTTTGTTTGTTTTGTGTGCTATGGGTGTGTGCATGATTATTTTATATATTTTATTATTTATTATTTACATTTATTATATTTATATGACAAAATGTGGGTGCAATTTGTGTGTTTCAAAAGTGAAAAAAAGTACACCTAAAGTTCAATATTGTTATTAAAAATGGTCCAAAGAATCAGTACTGTCTAGTTTTGGTTGTGTGTGTTGTTGTTTTTTCACGCTACTGTGTTTTTTGTTTTGTTTTTTGCACTACTGTCACAGAAAGTCAAGCAGAAGTCAGGTGACAGCTTCCTCGAAAAGAATATACCAAACACAGTATCATCTGCAATAATGAAAAATACAGAATCTATTTTGACTCAAAATATCAATTTCTTACATTACATATTTCTTTATAGGAGTTATAAGAGCAACATTTGTGAACAAACAAATGTCAGTGAAAACAATTAAACATTGTACTCATATAAATATATATATATATATAAGCATATTTATGTGCATTCTATACACACAACATAAATCAAATCATTAAAAATAAATAAATAAAGTCGAAAAAGAATTCAATGGCATAGTGACTGGTACTGGATGAAAACACTAGCTTGGAAATGTGACTTTAAATTTAAAGACCAGTAGATGGCAATCTTACCTCATTATGGGTGTACACATATTTGACGCAGCTCCTTGCTTATATTTTCTATTTTTTCTCACCACCATTCTTACTCTACCTGTATAGAGTGGCAGTGGCAGTTAAGTCCTTCCCTGAAGAAGCCGTTCCTTCAGTAAACCTGCTCTGACACGCCTAAGCACAGTCTCAAACAATCTTTCATTGCTACAAAAATATAAACGTTTCAAATAAAATGCTTGTGTTCAATTAAAATAGCTTAATAACTAATAAAAATAATCATGATCATTTCAATGTCTAATGGGTTTTACAACATTTAAATAAATCCTGAAATCCAGTGTTTCATGGCATAATGTCTCTGTTGTTTACTTGAGCTTTACTGGGCGGTGTGTGAGTTGGAGGAAGAGCTGCTCTGACAGCTCAATAAGTCATACATTTTGAGGCCAATGTGCTGAAGTTTTCCGGGTCTTAGTTAGGGAAAGAGGACGAAACATCTACATTTTCAACGCCCATAATTCGTTATATGGGTCAGATAACTGGATTTTATCGAGCTGTTTTGCTAATCGAGAGCGGTCACTGCTGCGTAACACAAAAACAAACGCGTAATTTTCGCTTCATTTAGGGACAGAAAGGCTTGTTTTTACTATGTTTTGTTTATTTTAAGAGCTCATATCGCATGTTAATGGTGATTAAATTATTGATACCACGATGTCAGTGAAGGTAAGTTTTGGCACAACACTGGGATAAACACTACTAATGAAATGACTGTGGCGCATTTGTCTCATACGAACTACAGCCAAACGATAATTAATGTTGCATGTTGTAGACGAAGTTCATCAGTGTACTTTATTAATGGACTGTATTTTAAAGTAAAATTACCACCCGATAAAATAGGGTGTATTACAACAAGAGTTGTATTTCCATGAAACGAATTCTAACAAAATGTTCATTAGTTTAGCTAGAGATTATTTATAGGTGATTTCACTAGTGTTTTGAACTGTATCATACACTGTTTACAAAACCAGTACTGATGCCCTACTTCTAAACGAATTCTATTGAGTCAGGCCTTATCCATGAATCATTTGAACCGGTTCGGTCAATTCATTCAATGACTGACCGGTTCTTGAGTCAAGAAAACATTGACACGTCCAGCTTGTAGTGCTTGAATCAAGGATTTGATTAATGAAGTGAAAAAGTTACTTCAGTATCAGAAATATGTACTGGTAAATATGTAATGTAGCCTACAACATAAGTGTGTGGCATGTTTATGAACACAAAAAAGCATTTAAATGTGCAAAAATGTTTCAGGCAACAGTAAATAGATTAGAAGGACTGTTATTTAATGTTAATCCATTCTATTTAGGTTCTAAATGAATTAAGCTCTGAACTAAACTGGGACAAACAAAGCTAGAATTATGAATGTAGTAGTATAAGTGATAGATTAAGTTTACTTTTTGGAACTGTTCTTCATTTATTTATTTTACAGCATGTAGGCCTATACAACACCAGGGTGTCAGGGATCACGTGTTAAGTTAATTACGTCACAATGTACAGGAATTGCAGGAATCTTTATTATTATTATATAGAGAGATTATTAAAATTAAGTATAGAGCATTTTCAAAACTATTAATACAGGATTCCAAACTGAACACACAGCTAGTTGTTCTTTCAAAACCTGCTGTTCTGCTTTTTGTGGTGTATATGTTTCTACACGGTAAACAAAAAAATAGATTATTGTGACGTTACAAGAGCATGTTCAATCAGAAACTGTAAATGATACTGTAAACATTTTGAAAAGAGTAGTACTTGCACTAGTTCATTGAGCAGTTCTATTGTTTACTACTGTACTGTGCTGCATAGCTGCTCTTCTTAATGAAATGATTTGAATTGATATTGTAGTTGACCTTTTCAGATTGAGGTTAGAGTAATTTAGTCTCTGTTTATCACAGAGTATAATGTAAAAATATTTTATTTGACATTTATTTGTATAAGACTTTATTTGGCGCATCAATTTTCCTCCTCCTGATGTCCACTTTTTTTAATGGGGCCCATGCCCACATTCTTTGGCATTTCTGATGGGCTCTTGTGCACAAAGTCATTGATTGGTACCTCTCATTTGCAGTCTTTCCTGCTCTGTGTTGACTTTGCAAATCAAAACACACACATTTTGAAAGTATATTGTAGACACTCAGTGGTTAGAGTATAAGAAAAATTGCCATTATTACACATATTCATTCATAATTTTGAAACTTTACAAAAGCACAAAATAATCATACATGGGGGGAAAAGTATGATTTGACAATAACCATAAAGATCAGTTAGATTAAATGATTAAAATAGTTAAATTGGTTACATTTATTTAAAAAAGAGAGAGAGAGAAAGAGAGACAGCAGATGCAAATGAAAAGTTTAGCTAATTGTATTATGAAAGGCTGTTACTTAATGTTTGTGTATATGTTACTATTATCTGTTGGGGATTAGTACAAAAAATGTATTAATTTATTAAATTTATTATCATCACTTAAAACTTGCTGTATCTCAAAACCTAGTGATCTGCATTAGTAGTATTCATGGGCATTATATGCAGGTTCTGAGTCATCTAGGTACAAATATACACAAACAGTCAGCTGACTCAAAACCCACCTCAAAATACTGTCTAGGTAGGCACCTCACTAGGTCACAATGAGACAGGCCTTTTGTGTCACCTGTGTCCACCTTGTTGCTGTGAACAGGAATATGGTGCATCCTGTCAGGAATAGAACCCAAGGGAACATGTCATTCAGTGTACAGTGGTTTGGTCAGCATTATCATTCAAGTAAGCACATCCTTTTGATATGGATAAACACTCAGCACACTAAATATGGAAGCTGAGCTTGGTTAGAGGTGGTTTGACACAGAAAACCAGTTTTAATGTTTTGGTTTACATGTTGGCTGTGTTGTGTGATGGCTGGTCATGCGGATGAGCCCTCATATGCGGAAATGAGGCTATAAAATCTTCCAGCATATAGTACGATGAAAAGGTGACACTGGACGAAAAATGTATTTCATTATAATATTTTCATTTGGGACCTGTTTGTTTTATTCTTGGAGCAGATGAGGAAGCTTAACTTTATTTTTATAATGTCATACAGTATAATGTTACACGTGTAACATCTATATACAGAATTGTTAGTCTTTTTCAGTTTCAAAATTAGTTAGTAATAGTTTTAGCCATGCCACACTGAAATATTCATGCAGTTACTGTTCTGTGTTACCCATATGTTTGCTGTGTTCAGGCTCAGGTATTATATGACTTCCCCGCTGAGCCTGGCAACAATGAGCTGTCTGTTCAAGAAGGAGAAATACTCACGGTCACTAACCAGGTGAGGATATACTGAGCTTCAGCATCAGCACTAATGTGGACGTCTATGACATGCGGAGTCCCACAAGGATCAATTCTTGCACCGCTCCTGTTTAGCATGTATATGCTCTCACTAAGTCAAATAATGAAAAAAAAACAAATTGCCTATCACAGCTATGCAGATGACACCCAGATTTGCCTAGCCTTATCTCCAAATGACTACAGCCCCATTGACTCCATCTGCCAATGCACTGATGAAACAGTTGGATGTGCCAGAACTTTCTTCAGTTAAAGAATTCTGCTGCCAGAATTCTGACAAAAACCAGAAAATCTGAGCATATCACACCAGTCCTCAGGTCTTTACACTGGCTTCCAGTTACATTTAGGATTGATTTTATAGTACTTTTACTCGTTTATAAATCACTCAATGGCATAGGACCTAAACTTTAAACATTGCAGATATGCACACTGAATAAATTATAAACCTAACAGACCACTCAGATCATTAGGATCAAGTCAGTTAGAAATACCAAGGGTTCACACAAAACAAGGGGAGTCCGCTTTTAGCTATTATGCCGCCCGCAGTTGGAATCAGCTTCCAGAAGAGATCAGCTGTGCTAAAACATTAGTCACATTTAAATGCAGACTCAAAACTAATGTGTTTAGCTGTGCATTTATTGAATGAGCACTGTTCTATGTCTGAGCTGATTGCACTGTATTTTATGTATAATCTTTTTCTATTTTTAACTGTTTTAAATTCATTTTAAATCAATTTCTAAATAATTTTAAACGTTTTTAAGTTCTCTGTTTTATTGTTGTGATTTTTTTTATGATTATTTTGCTTCCTTTTATGTAAAGCACTTTGAATTATCATTGTGTATGAAATGTGCTATATAAATAAACTTGCCTTGCCTAATGTTTCAAGACAGGCACTTGGCTAAAATGTTATATATGCAGGACCATTCAAATTTATTTTATTTTTTTTAAAGAAATTGATACATTTATTAAGCTACAGTGTATTAAATTGATCAAAGGTGACAGTAAAAACTGCTGTATCACGGTTTCCACAAAACATTGTGGAAGCAGCAAATCAGCATATTAGAATGATTTCTGAAGGATCATGTGACACAGAAGACTGCATTAATGATTGCTGAAAATTCAGCTTTGCCATCACAGAAACAAATTCAATTGTAAAATATATTTTAAAAGAAAATAAATATTTTAAAGGGGTCATCGGATGCAAAATTCGCTTTTCAAGTTGTTTGAACATAAATGTGTATTGGAAGTGTGTGTACACATCCATCCTAAAATGATAAAAATCCACCCAGTCTCCCCTTTCTCAAATCAGGCTGCTCTGAGATTCCTGTCAGAATTACGTAGTTCTGCACAGGCCCCTCCCACGATAGTTGATTGACAGTAGCATTTTACCTTAGACCCGCCCTGAGTGAGCTGTCATCAGTCCGCCATTGTGTCAACTCCGGTGCAGGGGAAGACAAGAATATCTCAGATTAAGCGATTGAGGTGTTCTGTTGTTGGATGTAATAATGAATATAGCAGTCCTCATTTACTCCCGACATCTGAGCCGCTGAAGATGCAGAGGATTAACGTTACTTTCATTTTGAAGGGAATGCGCCAATCCTGATCTGCCTAAATGCGTCTATATTCGCGCGAATCATTCGTGATCCAGCTTCATCAACAGAAGTGAGTATAAGGGATTTTTTATGAATTATGCAAATCGCCTTTCCTAATAACGTGCTAGTTAGTGGCTGAAGTTTACAGTCTGCTCGTCACCCCACGGAAGAGAGGGGCGGGGTCAGCAGAGCTTATTAGCATTTAAAGCAACATGGACTAGAATGGCTTGCTGAAAACAGCTGATTTAGACAGGGTAAAGTGTTTTTTACACAACCATTGAGAAATTTTAACGTATGTATGTTATAGACTTTTCATTAAGACCCTAAAGAATCATATCAACTTGTTGAAAATGGGCATCCGATGGCCCCTTTAAAAGGTAGAATTATTTCATAGAGGTCGACCGATGTATCGGTTTTGCAGATTAATCGGCACCGATAGTTGATTGCTGGAACTATCGGTTATCGACAAAAAAATCCATGCCAATAGTTTTCCGGGTTGCGTCCATTGCTGGAGCGGCTGAGAAGGGTCTGCTGTCATTACACAGTGCGAGAGTGGCCTCTAGTGGTTCAAATCATTGACAGCACATGCTATTTGTTTAGACACGTGATACTGCACGCTGAACAGAGCAGGAAACTTCAGACGCGGATTTTCTGCTACATTTATTTAACTTAAGTATTAAGACTTTTTAACTAAAGACATTCGCATTAGATGCACTTTATTGTAATAGTCATTTGTTTTTTGTAAAAATAAAAATACATTTAAAATTATTATTACTATTTTTTTCTCTCTCTCTCTCTTTTTTTCCCTCAGAAATGTTTTTTATTATTATTATTACTATTTTTTTTTGTGTTCTCCTAAACTCAGCGCTGCGCTTTTATTTTGATTAGATAATCATCAAGTGTTCAAGAATAGAAGCAGTTAAAGTGTGAGAGTATACATAAAATATCCATATGTATATAGTTTTAATGCTATAGCCTTTGTGTATATATTTAAAGATGTGCATCTTTAAACATGACAGTTGAAATGAAATGGTAACACTTTAAAATAAGAGTCCATTTGTAGCATTAAGATTAATGAAAGCTGTGTAAGTATTGTTCCTTGTTAGAGTGTTAATTTCAACATTTACTATTACTATTATTATTATATATTTTTTACTACTACTACTAGTATGGTTCAGTACTGTTTTTCTTCAGTATCAATTTTAAAACTATCGGTTAATTAATCGGTATCGGCCAGTGTGGTCCAACCTAGCTATCGGTATCGGCAAAATCCACTATCGGTCGACCTCTAGTATTTCACAATATTACTGGTTTTACTGTTACTGTTGGTATTTGTAACGCAGCCTTGGTGAGACTTCATTCAAAAATCTTACAGATCCCAAACTTTTAAATTATATATATATATAATTTCCCTCTCTGTTTTTCTTTATTTTATGTAGAATGTAGGCGGTGGCTGGGTAGAGGCTCGGAATTCCAGAGGAAATGTAGGCCTGGTGCCCGAGGACTATATTGAGGTAAAAAATACCCTAATCATTTGCTTTGTTTTCGATTTCACTTCTTTGTACAGAGCATTAGATGAAATTGGAACATTTTCACTATTTAGTGAAACATTAGATTATTTTTAGAACTCTAGAGAGGGGAAGGACAAAGTGAAAGCAAACTTCTGATTATATAGACCACATCAGTGAGCAGAGTGTTATTCTGTTTGCTGAGCTGATATACTAAAACTTTTCCAGTTTTTTTTTTTTTTAGGTTTTCTTGTGTTTTTCCAGTAGTATCACATCATTGAAATCATTGAATGTGTGTGTTTCTTGAGTTGTATCATAATTAGAAGATACAAAAAGTAACATCAAATGTCTTTTCATTAAGACCCTAAAGAATCATATCAACTTGTTGAAAATGGGCATCCGATGGCCCCTTTAAAAGGTAGAATTATTTCATAGAGGTCGACCGATGTATCGGTTTTGCAGATTAATCGGCACCGATAGTTGATTGCTGGAACTATCGGTTATCGACAAAAAAATCCATGCCAATAGTTTTCCGGGTTGCGTCCATTGCTGGAGCGGCTGAGAAGGGTCTGCTGTCATTACACAGTGCGAGAGTGGCCTCTAGTGGTTCAAATCATTGACAGCACATGCTATTTGTTTAGACACGTGATACTGCACGCTGAACAGAGCAGGAAACTTCAGACGCGGATTTTCTGCTACATTTATTTAACTTAAGTATTAAGACTTTTTAACTAAAGACATTCGCATTAGATGCACTTTATTGTAATAGTCATTTGTTTTTTGTAAAAATAAAAATACATTTAAAATTATTATTACTATTTTTTTCTCTCTCTCTCTCTTTTTTTCCCTCAGAAATGTTTTTTATTATTATTATTACTATTTTTTTTTGTGTTCTCCTAAACTCAGCGCTGCGCTTTTATTTTGATTAGATAATCATCAAGTGTTCAAGAATAGAAGCAGTTAAAGTGTGAGAGTATACATAAAATATCCATATGTATATAGTTTTAATGCTATAGCCTTTGTGTATATATTTAAAGATGTGCATCTTTAAACATGACAGTTGAAATGAAATGGTAACACTTTAAAATAAGAGTCCATTTGTAGCATTAAGATTAATGAAAGCTGTGTAAGTATTGTTCCTTGTTAGAGTGTTAATTTCAACATTTACTATTACTATTATTATTATATATTTTTTACTACTACTACTAGTATGGTTCAGTACTGTTTTTCTTCAGTATCAATTTTAAAACTATCGGTTAATTAATCGGTATCGGCCAGTGTGGTCCAACCTAGCTATCGGTATCGGCAAAATCCACTATCGGTCGACCTCTAGTATTTCACAATATTACTGGTTTTACTGTTACTGTTGGTATTTGTAACGCAGCCTTGGTGAGACTTCATTCAAAAATCTTACAGATCCCAAACTTTTAAATTATATATATATATAATTTCCCTCTCTGTTTTTCTTTATTTTATGTAGAATGTAGGCGGTGGCTGGGTAGAGGCTCGGAATTCCAGAGGAAATGTAGGCCTGGTGCCCGAGGACTATATTGAGGTAAAAAATACCCTAATCATTTGCTTTGTTTTCGATTTCACTTCTTTGTACAGAGCATTAGATGAAATTGGAACATTTTCACTATTTAGTGAAACATTAGATTATTTTTAGAACTCTAGAGAGGGGAAGGACAAAGTGAAAGCAAACTTCTGATTATATAGACCACATCAGTGAGCAGAGTGTTATTCTGTTTGCTGAGCTGATATACTAAAACTTTTCCAGTTTTTTTTTTTTTAGGTTTTCTTGTGTTTTTCCAGTAGTATCACATCATTGAAATCATTGAATGTGTGTGTTTCTTGAG
This sequence comes from Sinocyclocheilus grahami, assembly GCF_001515645.1. Taxonomy (NCBI): domain Eukaryota; kingdom Metazoa; phylum Chordata; class Actinopteri; order Cypriniformes; family Cyprinidae; genus Sinocyclocheilus; species Sinocyclocheilus grahami. The sequence goes on from NW_015505337.1 coordinate 834,897, forward strand.
TTGTATCATAATTAGAAGATACAAAAAGTAACATCAAATGTTTAATTAGGTATTTGGCATACTTTTACTCCAGACAGAGAATATTCCCACATGTTCTGTGCAGTAGGTCTGTCTTTGTACCATAATTACCAAGATGTTTAACATATTCCCAGTGTGGCCTTGTAGACACACAGTCAGCGTTCCTCAGGCGTGATGACATTTGAATGCTTTTTTGTCATTGATTCATATGGAGGGAAAGTTTGAGTTATGTATGCATGGACTGCAAAAGGCATGGATATGACAAAAATATACATTATTTCATATTTTATTTTATTTTTTACATATCAGGCTGTTTTTTCATGGATATATTTATGTGCCTATTATTATGTTTTGCAGATTAACCCTGTTTCCACACAAGCATCAGCAACAAAGTACATTGATGCTCAGAATCAAGGTTACAACAGCAGTTCAGCAAACACTCAGGTACCACATCAACTACCACATAATCTTTGTTCATAATCTCACATTTGGAGAAGTTATGGTGAGCATGTACTGTATAAAGTTCTAGCTCAAATGTGTTAAATGTGATACAATATGAGTATCTGCATGTTCCACAGTTCCTCTAATGAAATGTAAAGCAGGTCTCAGTAAAAATAAGTAGCCACAACCAACAAAAAACCCACTATTCAAATAGCAGTTTTGCTTCCTCATTTTCACAGCCAACTTTTACTAGAAATCCACACTCATTTAATGAGAGTTCTGCTGAGCATAACATGCACAAAGGCCCTATGTGTCATCTGCAGTTGAAATCCATTTCCTGTGAAAGCAGGAGAATGAGAGTAAATGGGCCTCATTATAGCTCGAAACTGTCTCTCTTTCTCTCTCTTGTTCTCTCTGGGGCTGTTTCTCTAGTAGGCTGTCAGATGTTCACACTTTGTGTTGTGCATATCGTCATTGTGCATGCAATAGTGTTTAAATGCTTAGCCATGTTTAGCAGTTTGCAGATAGATGAGAAGTCAGATATGTCTCACCATTAAACATTAAACCATTAAACAGGCTCACCATCTGTAGACATTTTTGGCAGAATTTTAGAAAAACTAAATTCAGGACAATGCCTAATCATTTTTTTTTTTTTAAACCAATGAAATAGTCATGACCAGTAAAAATGTGGACACGTTTGTAAGTTCCTCATGATCTTAATAGCCTTTTGTTTTAAAAACTGTATGCTTAATTACTTGATATTACTCATGTAGACAAATATAAACATATGAAATTTCTTTAAGAAATCAACATTTCAATTTTTTTAATATTTTATCTATTTATTTATTTTATTATTTTTTTAGCTTTGTTACTTTTTTTTTTACTTAGGGATTAGTTGGTGTGTAAATGAACAGTAGTTAAAATAGTAGAAAATTGTTCAACATTTTTTGGTTGTCACGATGTTGCCATTCTTCCATTTGTGTTATTTCATTGTTTTGTATCATTATGAAAAGTTTACAAGTAATAATATTAAAGAATAATTAAGTGTGTCTAAAATGGACTGGTACTGTATATGGATTCCAAAAAAAAAAAAATTTTTTTTTAAACCAATGAAATAGTCATGACCAGTAAAAATGTGGACACGTTTGTAAGTTCCTCATGATCTTAATAGCCTTTTGTTTTAAAAACTGTATGCTTAATTACTTGATATTACTCATGTAGACAAATATAAACATATGAAATTTCTTTAAGAAATCAACATTTCAATTTTTTTAATATTTTATCTATTTATTTATTTTATTATTTTTTTAGCTTTGTTACTTTTTTTTTTTACTTAGGGATTAGTTGGTGTGTAAATGAACAGTAGTTAAAATAGTAGAAAATTGTTCAACATTTTTTGGTTGTCACGATGTTGCCATTCTTCCATTTGTGTTATTTCATTGTTTTGTATCATTATGAAAAGTTTACAAGTAATAATATTAAAGAATAATTAAGTGTGTCTAAAATGGACTGGTACTGTATATGGATTCCAAAAAAAAAAAAACATGTTATTGCTATAATCTGTGGTTTTTGTGTGATCATTTAAAAAAAGATGCTTAAATTATACAATTAATTATATATAAATAATCATTATTATTCAAAGTAATTATATAACTATTGTTAAATAACTAGTAAGGGTTATTAAATTATTTGATTTTACTGTACACACTGGATGGCCATATACTGATTTTACCTCCATTAGATGAGGCTGGTCAAGAGTACAGACACCCTTGCAAAAAATTGAGCAAATGGTACTCAAAGTGGTGAAATGACGGATCTAACGACTTAATGTTTCCATCAGCCTTCAATGACTCGGTGACATTTAGAGTGATCCACAACACCAAAGTACTAATAACAATAAACACATGAGTAATGTTGTGCTCAGGGAAAATTGGTATAGACAATCTTAATTGGTGAGGCCAGGAAGAGAAACAAATGGTTTTGCGTGGCTGGAAGTCAGTTTTTAGCAACATCAAGGTCAGATCTATTGATGGAATTGGCCATTAAGTCTTAGACTAATGGACAGAGATGGACTCAAGAGCATTTGGCCTTTTAGTTCTTAAAGCACATCCAGGCCTTTTGTGGCAGATTTGAGATAACTATATTTTTATACCGTATATTCAATTCATTTGTGACCATTAGCCATTTATACAAGAAGAGAAACTCATATATTGTTGTCATTGACTTTTTCATTATGAGTGAACATAATAATGGTTTCTGCAAGCATTTTCTACATTTTGTGAATCTTAATAAAGAGAGTTTTTTTTTGGTCCTGTTTTTAGTTGTGTGGTTCATGGTTTGTAAAGTAACCTTTAAAATAGCAGGGCGATTCTCATTATTGCTGCTTTACACTGTTAATTCGAATAATGTTTCTAATTCGTTCCATAACATAACTTATACTGAGTGAGTACGTATTAAAATCATGTACAGTAGAAAAACAATAAAAATGCCAGTAAGAACTAATAATTTCATGCTTTAAGGCAAATGTTAAAGGAGACATATTATGCCCCTTTTTACATGTAATATAAATCTCTGGTGTCCCCAGAATGTGTCTGTGAAGTTTCAGCTCAAAATACTCCACAGATAATTTATTATATCATTTTGAAAATGCTTATTTTGAGTGGAAGCACGCGTTTTTTTGGGCCTGTCTCTTTAAATGCAAATGAGCTGCTGCTCCCCGCCCCCTTTTCCAGAATAGAGCTGCGCCTTTACAGCTCGTATCTGCTAAAAAAACATCTGTTTTGGTTCTGATTATCATGTTTATCGAGCTGAAATCATGAGTTTTAAACCATATGAGTTTAAATTTCTGATATAAGTTTTTCTAAGAGCACACATCCGAAGCACACGTACAGAAAGCGGCTGTCACAGCATGAGTACTAAACTAAGTTCTCATTCACACACAAGTTTACATTAAAAACAAACGAGTTACAAAAAACAGTCGGTTATGTCTGTGAAGGTAAACAGCTGGGAAATAAATCACATGTTTATTTTAGATCTGTGTGGCAGCAGCAATATACAGTAAATAAATCAATAAATCCACTGCTCTGTTGTCTCCTCTGTGGCTGGGAATCTAAATAGTGTTCTGTGCTCGTCTGTGCAGCCAAAGGCAGAACAGTTTGCATGTTTTGCTCTAATTTTCGCTATAGCATTATAGCTGGTACACCGTTGTCGCTTGCGAAAACACAATGACGGTGCCGTGGGTGTAAACTTACAGATTAAGGGGCGGTAATATTATAATGAGATCCCTTTGCCACGTCACCAAGGGAGCGAAATCAGACGCTTTTGTTTTCTCAGACGCTTGTAGAAAAAGGCTTCCCAAAGCAAAGTTACTGGGTTAATCGTTTTCACATTTCCTTGGTTGGTAGATGCACTGGGGACCTGATTATAGTACTTAAAACCTGGAAAAGGCATATTTTCATGATATGTCACCTTTAAAGGGGTCATATGATGCTTTTTTAAAGATCATTATTTTGTGTATTTGGTGTAACAGAATATGTTGACATGCTTTAATGTTCAAAAAGACATTATTTTTCAAATACTGTACATTATTGTAGTTCCTCTATGCCCTGCCTCTCAAATGCGTCGTTTTCTACAAAGCCCCTCCTTCCGACAAGCACAGTCTGCTCTGATTGGCCAGCTGACCCAGTGCATTGTGATTGGCCGAACACCACAAGCACGCGTCGGAAATGTAACACCCCTTTCCATAATCGGCGCTTCAGCTTTCAACATAAATGTAAAGACAGTAAATAATGTCCTTAGTTTTACTATCAGTTCAAGTCCGAAAGGGGAACAGAGTCGCGTGACAGACACAGTCATGATGCTCGTATTTATTTGCAGTACACAAGCCGCAATTAAGAAAGCTGACTCCACTGTGATGTGATCCTGTCTCTCTCTCACGCACACACACACACACACACGCACAACGCCATACTCTACACGGTGCAAAACTCCGCATTTGAACAGTCAATAGCAAATACTTAAACTATTAAGAAAACATACTTACAGTAGCTGATTCAGAATAAGCGGCAGATTGTCATAGCAAAGTTGGAATTAAATTTTTTTTTTTTAGAAATAGCCTTTGCACAGCCAGCCTTGTAGGCTACTCTCCTAAGTTCACAAAACTGTCGTCCATAAAATGCGTTGCACAAATTCGAACATCTGGGTTGTGCTGTTCTGTTGTACATAAAACTTAACCAATGATTCCTCATTGCATCTACTTTCGAAAGGCCAAATAAAGTGCTTTTGCTTTTGCACAGAAACACACAGCATCTCCCTGACATGGCTGCCTCAACGCTACTGCGGTTCCTGAAACCATGCCTTCTTTCTTTGCATGAACATTTGGGTGGCATTATGCAAATATTTCGACATCGTGATGTAGAGATGTGGGGGCGTGTTTGAATGAGGCGTTTTAGCCCGGTCTGGATCAGCCTTCTCTTTTAGATAGAATTCTTTTGTGGGAGACTTTGAGCTTTGTAACCCTGCAGATCTTATACATGCACAAATAGCTACATAACACATTAAAGAAAAGGAAAAATAGAAATCACATCATATGACCCCTTTAAAGTACAGTATGTGTTATTAGTAATCTTGAAAATATCTTTACAGGAATATCTTTAGTACTGAAATATCAACACTGCATTAGTTTTAGGTGACATTGGCCTGTCTGTTTTGTATGTTAGGTCAGCCATGGTATCATGAGGCGAATGGAGACGCACAAGCAAATATTATGTGAGAATTTGAATATGAACAAGGCAGCTTCATTTTGTTTATATGGCCAACCCAGCAAGAGAGAATCGCTGTAATCTAGTTGCAACATATAAGTGATATTTATGGAACCTATAAAAGGAAGTGGGTGGAAGGAAGAACCTGATGTTCCTTAAATTGTAGTGAATTTGGTAATTCATCATTTGAGCAGACACTTGACTTGATATTAAAATGGGTCAATCAAGGAATAGTTCCAGCATGGGTATCGGTAGGGGATTGTGGGAAAAAGCTGATAGAATCCACTTTAAACTTAAAATAACAACCTGTATAATTTAGGCAACCTCAATACCTACAAAATGGCAAAGCAAATGTCTTGATCGTCAGCATGGATGTATATTTGTTCAAAAGAATGATTTAATGTTGTATTTTATGTGCCTGTAGGGGGTTAACGGGAATGAGGCTTGGACTGCCACAACATGGTCCAACAACAACCCTGCGGACAACTGGAACAGCGCTGAACAGGAACCAGCTGGCAATAGTGGTAAGTGAAAAACATTTACAGTACAACCTCCATTAAACATTTATGATTATCTGTCTATATATCTAAACTTCTGTTCCAAAGTTTGGGGTCAGTAAGATATTTATCCAAAGAAATGTAATACTTGTAGGTAGGGGTGGGCGATATACCGGTAGACACGATTAACCAGTAGAATTTGTCAACCAGTAGATTTTGGTCTATCGTCTCTAACCCGGTTACAGGCACACATGACATTGCTGTGCTATGTGGTCACGAAAATGTATCGTTTGCACATGTTTTTAATCATTGCGGTTTAAAAACAAGCTATTTTTAAGCCGCACGTTATTTTTGCCGCTTAATAGGCCTTGAGCGGTTAAATACACACACTTGTATGTGTCAAAATGCCCAGCTTTGCAAGTAACCTCATAAACGATGTAATTTAAGTCTTAAGTAAAAGCAAACATTTGAGAAAGAAAACACATGTGTAACATTATATTGGATCCGGGCAGCTCTTAAAGTGGCAGCAGTCATTCATGTTAATCAAACAACAAAAGAGAGAAAATCTCTCACTGCTCTTGACTAAATCACTTAAATAAAATTAATAAGAAGAAATGTATATTTAATTTACACAGTGAATAATATACAGTACATTTGATTACTTTATACAATGTATGTAGCATTTCTTATTTATTTGTTCCACTAGTATTTTGTCCTATTGCTTGTAATTAGTTTCTTATTCTTTTTTAATTGCTGACTGTTTACCTGTCTTCAGTAAGCTTGAGGTTATTTATTATTATTATTTAGGCTTCTATACTTCTATTTCGAAGAAGAATTATGACATTTCTATGGTATCAAAAATTTTGATATCATAAAGACCTTATTTAAAGCAAAAATAACTAGGCCTATATTGTGATATATATCATTATCGTGAAATAAAATGACTTATATCGTGATATAAGATTTTGGTCATATCGCTCACCCCTACTTTTAGTAAAGTGTATGCAGGAGAAGATGGCGAAATAGATGGATACCATTTCTTCCTGCTGAAAATTCAGCTTTGCCATCACAGGAAAAAGTGACATTATAAAATATATTCTAATAGAAAACTGTTATTTTCACAGTATTACTGTTTTTACTGTATTTGTGACCAAATAAATACAGCCTTGGTGAGCATAAGAGACAACTTAAAATATTACCGACCTCAAACTTTTGAGTGGTAGCCATATAACCAAGCTCAAGTTTAACTTGCTCCTGTGTGAAAGTGTATAGTGACGTATTTGTTATTAGGGCGCATGTACATTTTATAACAGAAGCATCTCATCAGCGATGTTGCTGCTTTACTGTCTACAGCACGTGAGATATTCATGTTGTCTGTGTTATCTGTTATCTGAAACATGCTTCCCACAGCAAGAGCGGTATTTTCACATATGCACAAGGAAGCAGAACCTTTTCTGGCCCCTCCATATACATTCCAGTATGAATACTCTTGTGAAAAAGAAGTACACCTTAGCATACTCATAAAAAAATTGTGCATTATGGACATAATTCATAATTGCTTCAACTGTCCTTTTGGAATATGATTAAAATCCATTGCTGGATCTTCTGAATCAGTATCTTGGAACAGCAGGAAAAAGGATTTTAGTTATGTTAATACTTTTGAAAAATGTAAATGCATTTTTGAATGATGAGTACAAAGTTTAGTTTTTCAGTCTGCTATTTTATTACTGTATGTGATGGTGATGGTGATTGTTGTGTCATGTGACTGTAGGTTCTGTCTATTCCTTTGATGAGGAATGGGATGATGATTCCGATGATGGAAAGTCGACAGTCGGTTACGGAGGTTCACAGATGGAAGAGGGCGGAACCATGCAGCGGGGCGGGGGTCACTCTACTATGAAAATATCCCTCAACAAGTAATGTTTTAGTTTTGATAACTGCCAATATTAATATTTCATTAATAAAATAAACTTTAAAAATGCTCATCCCATCTTTTCCCATAGGTTTCCAGGGTTCTCCAAGACCCCAAATCCAGAGGTGTATTTGCTTACCAAGAGCATAGCTAAAGGAAATGACAAACTGCCAATTTATGTAAGTTATTTGTCTTTGTCATGTGATTTGATCCCATGCCTGAAGATTGATTAGATAGTTAACATAATAATCAAACAATCTTGGGTTTGTTTTAAGTGGTATGGTGAATGGATACATTAACATGTTTCTGATTCTTTGAAAAAAAGGCTGAATGTTTATTTTGCAGGCGGGCGAGGTGGGTCCTGTATGGTTGTATCCACAAATTCAGTTAGATTGTGTAGTGGCTGATCCCAAAAAGGGGTCAAAAATGTACGGCCTGAAGAGCTACATCGAATACCAGATCACACCTAATGTAAGTTCCTTTGAAGCACCTCTCAGGACTGCTTAAAAAATATTGACTTACTGTAATTGGTCATTAACAGTACTGTAATACTGCTAATGGGTCTTAGTTTATTTTTATGTTTAACTATTTTTCAGACTACAAACAGACCGGTCAACCACAGATACAAACACTTTGACTGGTTATATGAGAGGCTCGTAGAGAAGTTTGCCTGTGCTCTGCCAATCCCATGTCTACCTGACAAACAAGTTACAGGTGAACAAAGCAAAAAAGTAATAGTGATCTATCTGGTCACTTTAGAAAAGCTTCTTGTTTTTTAATAGTCACCAATAAAAAGTGTTTTTGCCTGGTAGACTTCCTAGCATCTGTCTTCTGTTTCTCTTTAGGCCGATTTGAAGAGGAATTTATTCAAATGCGCATGGAACGCCTGCAGGGCTGGATGTCCCGCATGTGCCGGCATCCGGTGATCTCAAATAGTGACGTTTTCCAGCTCTTCCTTAACTACAGAGATGAGAAGGTGCGTTTGTTAAAATATGTATAATAGTAATGGACATGTAGTTTTATACATAGAGTTAAATACATAGTCAGACAAGAGATATTAAAGCTTGAAGAGCTGTACTGTCAAGTATTGCCATCTGTTTGCTGATTTTAAGATCACGTCCTTTAGAAGTGTGTTATAATTAATATTTTATATTGTATTTATAATAATTATATTCAAAGTGTTAACTTTGACTAGAGAATAGTTAGGTTCAGCATGGCAGTTGTGTGTGTGCTGGGAGTGTTTAAGTCATGTTTTATTTGTTTCTTTTAGGAGTGGAAACTAGGGAAGCGGAAAACAGAGAAAGATGAAATCGTGGGAGTGAAAATCTTCTCCACCATAGATCCAGAGCTGCCAGAGTTAGATCCTGGTCAAGTGTGAGATAATATATAACTCCCTTAATTACTTTTTTTCTAAAATTAATTCAGTTCATTTTTAATTCATAATTTTTATTTTATATAAATTGATTATTTATATCATTTTAATATTAATAATAATATTTACAATTATATATATATTTTAAATGCTTCTCTTTAACGTTATAATTATCTAAGAATCCTGAAAAAATATATATATAAAATATATATTTTCCAACAAAAATATTTAGCAGCAAAACTGTTACAGCATATTATAATGATATCTGAAGAATAATGAAACTGAAATTCAACATTTATTTCATAATCCATTTCATTACCCATTCAATATTATTACTATTTAAAATAACTCTTTTCTATTTTAATGTTTTGAAGTGTAATTAATTCCTGTGACACATACAGTATCTCACAGAAGTGAGTACACCCCTCACATTTCTGTAAATATTTTATTATATATTTTCATGTGACAACACTGAAGAAATTTGTATAACAGTGTAAATTTGCTCGGACGCTGAGCACATGCACTCAACTTAAACCGCTGTATGGTCTTGGCCACCGTGCTGCAGCTCAGTTTCAGGGTCTTGGCAATCTTCTTATAGCCTACGCCATCTTTATGTAGAGCAACAATTATTTTTTTCAGGTCCTCAGAGAGTTCTTTGCCATGAGGTGCCATGTTGAACTTCCAGTGACCAGTATGAGAGAGTGAGAGCGATAACACCAAATTTAACACACCTGCTCCCCATTCACACCTGAGACCTTGTAACACTAATGAGTCACATGACACCGGGGAGAGAAAATGGCTAATTGGGCCCAATTTGGACATTTTCACTTAGGGGTGTACTCACTTTTGTGGCCAGCGGTTTAGACATTAATGGCTGTGTGTTGAGTTATTTTGAGGGGACAGCAAATTTACACTGTTATACAAGCTGTACACTCACTACTTTACATTGTAGCAAAGTGTAATTTCTTCAGTGTTGTCACATGAAAAGATATAATAAAATATTTACAAAAATGTGAGGGGTGTACTCACTTCTGTGAGATACTGTATATGTGTGTGCGTGTGCGTGTGTGTGTAAAATAAATATAAAATAAATGCAGCCTGGGTGAGCACAAGAGACTTCTTTCAAAAATATTAAATCTTACCAACCCTAAACCCCAAATTACATGTTGCATTATATTATATTATTATTATATTATATAATTTCATAATTTCTTATAATATAATATATGTTTTTAATAAAACAATTGTCTTATTTGATGTGATTGTAGGGAGCAGAAGTATGAAATGTACAGCCAATTTACTAGATCTATGGACAACAGTGTTAAAGAACTACTGGCTGTTGGGCATCTTCACTGGAAGAGATGTACAGGCCGTGAGTTTGCATACTATATTTCCTCATCACCACAGTAACTCTATACTTAAAGCTGTAGTCCGTAACTTTTGCCTCTTTGTCGCCACCTCTGTTTGAAAACCTGCAATTGCAGTTATTTGCGCAATTATCTTCCTTGCGTGGGTTGTGCGACGGCATGGCTCCAGCGTGGATGAATCTAATGTTTTGAGGTGAATGTGTGGCTGTCTGTCACCGTAACGGTGTGAATATTTACTGTACTTCGGAATCACATATTCTAGCCTATGTCTTCGAATATATGACCCAAATAAGCATTTTCACCGGATATTGTCATCTGAACAAGTAACAAGTCTGCCACTTTTGTTCTGACCAACTGAGGAAAAAAGCATTACAATAAATCAAGCAACCAATGGCGAAAAATCACCTAAATCTAACAATCACTTAGCTCATATCACATCAAACCGTGCAAATTATTATCATTGTTATACTTTTTTGTCAAATTGTTAATGTTAACAACATCAGCATTGCTTGACTATGTGTATAGTGTGTATTAGCGTGTAGATTTCAATTTCTGTACAGTCTAATCTCTATTTGTCATACCATTCAAATTTCCTATAAAGAAATTCTTCTAACCCAAAAGGCAAATTATTCATCATTCGATCTGGTTGTCTTTAAAATACAAATCTTGTGTAATCCCACATATGCTATCTGTAATCAGATGCACATTTAAAACTAATTTCAGTCACTTGTGTTTCATAAACACGTAATCCTTTCTGGATTATAATCTCCCATCAAAATGATAAATTTAATTAGTCTAGCTGCTGTGAGAAAAGGCTATAAATGATCCTCCACCTGCAGGATCCTCGCATGCGATAGCCTAGTAGCCGGGACAACTTCATGTTTACAGATGTGACGTAATGACGCAGCAGCATGCTCGAATTTCCCGCAAATTCCTACCAGTACCACTCAAATTAAAAAACATTATTATAAGCTAACCGATGTGAATCAGGCTAAAGTACGGCATAGTTTTGAACACACTGGCTGGTTATGTACTTGCTCAAATATTGATTTCGGATCATTTTTAACCAAAAAAAGTTTACAAGTTTGCAGCTTTAAGTAAGTACAGTCAAATATGTAGATTATTTCATTACTGTTACTGTCTTGTGATTTGTCCATATTAAAAATATGTTTTAATCTTTTAAATCAACAGCATTACAAAAGGAGTATCGGCAGATTGGAAAAGCATTTCAGAACCTATCATCGGTTTTCAACACTAGTGCATACCCAAGTAGGAAACTGGAGCTTTGTTCGTTAAAATGCTCTCATAGACATATAAAATATTTTTGATTACCTAATGATTATCTAATCATGTTTTGTTGATGGTTTTTGTGCACCTTATTTTAAGGGGAATCAACTCTGACGGAAGCATTGAGTGCAACAGGAAAAACGTATGAGGAAATAGCAGAACTCGTTGCAGGACAGGTATCAGAAGTACAGTATTTCCTCACATGAATACTTCAACAAACCGTCCAGTCCTTGAACCTCTACCAGTGTCATTTACTCACCATTAGCAAGTTTCCTCACATCCTGTGCTGTTGATATAATTGTAACCACAAGGTTATCCAGTCATAGCAACATCCATGATAGCTGTTTTTAGCATTATCCATGAGTTTAAACATTTGTTTCAATAAGATAACATTTGTTTATCAGCCAAAAAAAGATCTACACTTCCTGATGGAGACAAACAACGAATACAAGGGACTACTAGGCTGCTTCCCTGACACAGTAGCAGTTCACAAGGTATAAACCATTCACCTTTTGCCTTTCAACATTGTGTTTTATTTTTTTTCCTTTAATTTAAAGGTAAATTTTCAGAAGAACTGGAAAAAGTAAAATACATTCATATTTATATATATATATATATATATATATATATATGTTATTTGTATTTAAATAATTCTTTCCCCTCAGGCTGCCATTGATAAAGTAAAAGAGGCTGATCATTTGGTGACGATGAATAAGGTTAGCCAACAAGATAAACACATTATGGAAAAGAACCTCAGCACCATGTCTTATGCATTGCAAGGTACGTTAGTAAAGTGTTGTCTGTCAGTGAAAGACCCTTTGTCACAGTAGTCTTTTATACGTGCACCTGTGTGCTTAATTGTAGTGTTTGTCACACACGTGTAATCTTAGACTTGCCATCTGTTTCTCTAGCGGAGATGAATCATTTCCATAGCAACCGTATCTATGACTACAACAGACTCATGCAGTTCTACCTGGAGGAACAGGTGAAATTCTATGAAACGGTGAGTGGTGGGATTCTAGTTTGCATGGACACCATAAACATGGCATATGTAATGCAACATACTATGTATGTAACGTTCTTGTGTGTTCTGATTGGATAGATTGCTGAAAAGCTGAAGAAAGCGCTTGGTCAGTATACCACCATATGAGGACACGCTCTAAACTGTGGAACTTCAAAAAAGGATGCTGCTTTTGCTTTTTTTAATGCTAATTCACAATTAACCATCTTGTTTCCACAAACTTCTGTATTGTTGCATTGTATCATATATAAAATATAGGTTATAAGGGAACAAACCATGTTAGATGTGCAAATCATCATTCACCAAATATTTGGTTCACAGAAAAAAAGTGAAATACAAATCTTAACTGTTACTTAAGCTAATGTAACACTCCCCGATGTTAAAAGAATAGTTCATGCAAAACTTAAAATTTTCAAAAAAATTGTTTTCAAGGTGTAGATGAGTTTGTTTCTTCATCAGAATTGATTTGGAGAAATTTAGCATTACAGTATATCACTTGCTTTTACTTCACAAGACATTAATTGATGGACTGGAGTCCATTTGTGAATTATTGTGATGTTTTATCAGCTGTTTGGACTCTTATTCTGACGGCACCCATTCACTGCAGAAGATCCATTGGGGGAGAAGTGATATAAGGCAAAATTTCTCCAAATCAATTCTGATGAAGAAACAAACTCATCTACATCTTGGATGGCCTGGCGGTGAGTACATTTTGAGCAAATTTTCATTTATGAGTGAACTATTACTTTAAGACATTTAATTCAGGTCTCTCAGGGACGCGTTCACTTAGACTGGGCCTTCTAAACCAAATGAGTTTATTAATGTCCTAAATTGTCTGACATGATTTTATTTTCTTGTAGTACAGTATGTGAAATGAAATATGTCAGATATTTAGAAGTGGTATGTATTGAATAAAAGCAATAAGGACATTGTCATTGTCTTGTTATATGCAAAACAAAACTAAAAATGTCTCTTCATTACACTCTGTGTATAAAATGTGTTTTTAACTAGCCCTCCAGTGTGTAATAAATCTGTCTTTATACATTTTCCAAGTTTGTGAGGAGAGTTGTGATGGCCATGAATGCTCTGCATTTTTTGGCCTAGTGTCAAAATTGATTTAACAGATCTAGCTAGTGCACAAAAATGTATTTTTTTTGAGAAGATGGTAGAAATATGCAGTATTTATGCAAGCTCAGGGTCAATTTTCTTTCTTTGAAAGAGGAAACAAATCTTTGGCTTTAGAAAGGAAGATAAGGAAATGAGCATGATGACCTCAGTCTGTGAGAGTGACCTCAAGCAAGGAAACTCTTTCTCCTCCGATTCTGTTTCCTTCCCTTAAACATGGGGCGGCTTATTTTCATTCTTTGACCATAAAGAGTCTCTTATTTTATCTTTGTTCTGGGACTTTGTAATGCAAATAATCATCAAATCGTGTGATGCCCCTCAAAACCTCTTTTATTTCAGTGCCACATTCATTTGCTGGTCTGTTCCACCCTTCCTGTTAGTGTGTGATAGGCTGAAGAATCTTTATGGATGGTGCAGATATGTTTATCTCATTATAAAGTAGTCTGAAGCTTAATGCAGAGAGGTAGAACAAGAAAAGTCAAACATACAGCTGTAGATAATATAGCAGGACATTTGTCAAAAACTAAGACATTTTTTATATATTCTCAAAGTATTTACAAAATGTAAACAATGTTGTGAAACATACATTTAGGCATTACAAGGCTGTACATTTTGGTATTATTTGAGTACCTGTTACCTCTGAATTACACTGAATTACTGAGGCTTAAACAGCAAACATATTTGCATGTGCCATGTGTGGTAGGATATCTATTAATAGAGCTTTCTCAAATGTTCTATTAAGAATACCCTTACAATTATTCAACTATTTTTAAAATTAAAATTACATATTTTTTAATAATCAAGATTGGTTTTAATTATTATTTAGAATTTTTTAATTATTAAGAATGTATTTTATTTCGGGGAGGGGGGAATTAATAAAGTTTTTCTTAAAGGGCTCCTTCACACAAAAATAAAAATTCTGCCATCATTTACTCAGCTTCCACTTGTATTCCAAACCTGTATGAGTTTCTTTCTTCTGTTCAAAAGAAGATATTTTGAAGAATGTTGGTAACCAAATAGTTGACAATAGCCATTTTCTTCCCTGGTATTGGAAAAAAATACTATGCAAGTCAATGGTTACGTCAACTGTTTGCTTACCAACATGATTCAAAGTATTTTTGTTTGTTTTTTTGCATTTAACAAGAAAGAAACTCGTACAGATTTGGAAAAGGTGGAAGATTAGTAAATGATGGCAGAATTTTCATTTTTGAGTGAATTTTCCCTTTCTTACCTTGAATTACCCCCTATCCCTTTTGTTCTTTAAAAACATAATCTTAAAAAAGAAAGAAACCTCTGAATATATCCAGCCAAAGAAAGTGTAACAGTAACACCAATTAACATAAAGTGTGTATCAAAATTATATCATGTTCTGAATTTTTTCTAATTTAATTAATAATGATGATCCAAATCAAATACAATTGTTTTTTTTTTTGTACAAGTTAAAAATTATCCATGATAATCTAATAATGCATGTTTTATAATTTGCTTAATTTAGTTACTTTACATTGAATGGTTCAGTGTGCCAAAGACCAAGATTATGAGACATGTGTGACCAAAATCTTATCTTGAACGTCCAGATGAGACTTTCCCTATAAACACAGTTTACGTAATTGCTTAGCCACGGAGAATCAACAATGACCTGATGATGTCACTGCAGTATTGTTTTACACAGGCCCTAAAGCGGTGTTATGGAGAGAGACGGGGCCTGTAGGTCCGTGGGCGGATCATCATGCTCACCTTCTTCAAGGAATAGTAATCTGAGTCCTTCCATGTGTACCACACAATCCCATCAGGCCCCAGAAGATTCTTCCCTTTGGCAGAGTAACGCCCCCCCTGGTGGTCAAGATAAACACAGGACACAGATAAGATGGCTGGGCTCATATTTTATATCTCGGAAAGGTTTCGTTTTTGCTTCATTTGTATTCGACCTTATAATACACTCCATTGAGGTTGGCAAAGAAGCACTGATGGTACCACCAGCCTCCGTGAGATATCTCAGCACAGATGTCACCTGTGTCTGCAGTGCTGAAGCTTTGCTTGTCATGGTACCAGCCAAACGAGTCTTCAACTGTACCACTGAATCCTGATACATGGAGACGGTAGAGGTTGTCCTCGTTCTCAATCCTGCCAAAGCAAGAATTTTTGCTTGAGTGGTTTAGAAAAAGCACTGTTTTTGCTCAAAATACATCACTTGTTCACCAATGGCTCCTCTGCAGTGAATGGGTGCCGTCAGAATGAGAGTCCAATCAGCTGATAAAAACGTCACAATAATCAAGTAATCCACATGACTCCAGTCCATCAATCAACATCTTGTGAAGTGAAAAGCTGCGTGTTTGTAATAAACAAATTAATCATTAAGATGTTTTAACTTTAAACCATTCATTCTGATGGCACCCATTCACTGCAGAGGATCCACTGGTGAGCAACTGATTTAATGCTAAGTTTCTTTAAATCTGTTCAGATGAAGAAAAAACTCCTCTATCTTGGATGGCCTGAGGGTGAGTAAATTTACATCAAATTTTCATTTTTGGTTGAACTATTTCTTTTATTTTGGAGCATCTGTAATGTTTGGATTTTCTCGTAAGAACATTTAAGAAATGAAAATAATATGATGCAACATTTCAGACCAGGTTCAGGAAAAAAAAAACGTAATGTAATATTAGTATTGTAATATATAATAATCTAATATTAATATTTTATAGTTAAATAATGAATCTGTATATTTAATATTTTATATAATACTTTATATGTAATATAATTGAATATTGCTGTATTAAAATTGTAATATCTTATATAAATACGTCAGATATTTCAATATTAGTGTATCTGAAATTTAAGATTAACATTTAACATTGTTTTCAA
Source organism: Sinocyclocheilus grahami (assembly GCF_001515645.1). Taxonomy (NCBI): domain Eukaryota; kingdom Metazoa; phylum Chordata; class Actinopteri; order Cypriniformes; family Cyprinidae; genus Sinocyclocheilus; species Sinocyclocheilus grahami. Next base: position 851,559 of record NW_015505337.1, read on the forward strand.
ATATTTTACATTTAATACTTTTATAATAATTAAATATTTTATTAACGTACACTGAAAACAAAAATAACTAAATGTTCTTAGAAATATTCAGACTATCTTTCCAAATGTTTACCAGAAGTTCTGGTACAGTGCGTGTTTGTGCTTGCCATTCCAGTCCTCAAGGTCAATACGAAGGGAATACTCTCCCTGGCTGGCGATATCATGGATGTGATCGTTTCCTAGCCAGAATTCTGCAAGCAGATCTCCGAAGCCATCCCTGTATTCTGTCCATTTGCGGTTGAAGTTGACCTTTCCATCCTGTCGACGCTGAAACATGGTCCATCCACCTCCTGGTCCAAAGAATGGTTCTTTAATCTCAAGTAACATCCACTAATGCTCCTAATTTAACCAAAACCTCCTGTCTATAAACACAAAAATGCAAACCTTGGGTCTCCATATCACAATAAACTTCTACAGGAGTCGATCGTATTGAAGGGACAACAGTAAAAATCCCAGATCTGTGGACTCCATTGTAGTACAGAGATGCACAGTCAATTGGGCAGTTCCTTACATGCTGAACCTCTGAGGAAACAAATATTTAATCAAAACAAGCTTTTGTTAAAAATGTCCAAATATGTCAGTATGAGTTCTGAGATGCCAATGACCTTGTAGTATTATTTTTTCTTATTTGAGTTCACCCAAGAAGTACACATCTGTTATCATTTACTCGCCAAATGAAGATTGTAAAAAATTCCCCAACCAAATAAAGAAAGTCAGTGGGGTCCAGTTTTGTTTTTGACTATCATTTGATGGACAAAAATATTTCAAAATATCTTCTATTTTGTTCAGAAAGTCATACCAGTTTGGAATGACATCAGGGTGAGTAAGTGATGACATCATTTAAAATTTTGGGTGAACTACACTGTAAAAAAAATTCCAGCTGTGGTTGCCGGAATTTTACCGTAAAAAAATACGGTAGCAACGTTTTAGGTTTTACGGTTTTAACTTAATTTTACAGTTAAATACCGTAATTTCATTAGCTTATTTAATGTTAATATACTAACCTATAGAAGTACTGAAATCTGTTTTGTACCTTTGTAATACACTGATAACCACCAAATGCAGGTGGTGACAAGCAGCTTTTAAATAATAACATATATAGAAGGTGCACAGTGTCATTCACACAAACGCTAAACACCATCATGGTAACACACATCAAACTGAAATAATGCAATAAACATTCATTTAACAACATTAGGTGTAACACACAACCCTAATATACAAAACTGATAAGAAAAAACTAAGAAACATAGTTATTTCAACAAAAAAACATCAAATTTGAAATGTAACGCGGGGACTTCTGGGAATGTCAATTTACGGTTATTCACTGTAAATTATACGGTATTTTTCACTTCCAAAAACGGTTTACTACCGTAAAATTTATGTCCAATACATGTAGTGTCCAATACAGTTTTTCACCGTATATAATAGGGGAATTTACCGTTAACCATTTAACAGGTTTTTACTGTAGCATTTTTACAGTCTTTTACCGTTAAAATCACGGTAATTTTTTACAGTGTACCCCCGATCAAATAACCACTTTCAAAATCTGCAGTACCTAGTCATGCTGACCTGGATGAAGGGTATCTTGGGCACCGAGGAGCGGATTTGTGCGGATGATATTGATCATACAGCCAGGATTGCGCCTCACACGCTCTACTATCATAGTGAGGTTGCGAATCTGTGTTTGCATGTCATATATGAGTGATCCGTGGATGTGCAGCAGTGCATTGGCCTCTTCATAGATCTCCTGCAGCATGTGGAAGCGATGCTCTAAAGATGAGTTTACGCCATACTTCTCCTCACGCTGCCAAGACCAGAAATCATTAGTTAGCAATTCAAAGCACAGTGCACTTTGAGGACACAGCTCATCTATTGTTTGCAAACAGGAAAACAGATGGAAAACTAGCACAGGTTAGCTTAATCCGGTAACACCAAGGATTTGAAAGTGACCCAACAAAACAATATTATTCATAGGGGTATGGAAAGTAAACATAAAAGTGCATCAAAATCAAAAAGTGTGCAGCCAAAAACATTCAAAGTAAACATGAACTTCCTCATACGTAACTGTAAAGAAAAGACAGAAGACATTCTCTGGATTTCTGGAATGTATTTGTTTTCTTTTCAATGTCAATTATCATGTTTTCTTTTCAATATCAATTATCAATAAACTAGTAAGACAGTTCAATTACAACACAAAGATTTGTTATTTTCCAAGGTAGGGTATTTTCTTTCATCATTCTTCCATCAACAATGTTGAAATAACATTTATAAAGTAGCTACTTCAGTAGTTATTCTTATACTATTTTACTGCTTATTTTGGTTCATTTACTCAAGTATGTATATATACATACAGTGCCGTGAAAAGGTTTTTACCCCCTTCCTGTTTTTATATATATATATATATATTTTGCATATTTGTCTCACTTAAAAGATTCGCATCATCAGACAAATTTTAATATTACACAAAGAAAATACAAAAGAAATACAAAATGCAGTTTTTAAATGATTTCATTTATTAAGGGAAATAAGCTGTCCAAACCTGCCTGGCATTATATGAAAAATGAATTGTTAAGTTAAATCATGAAAGAACTGTGATTAACCACATTATTTTAGAAAGCTGAGTTAAATTTCACTAGCCAAACCCAGGCCTGATTACTGCCAGACCTGTTGAATCAAGAAATCACTTAAATAGAACCTGTCTGACAACGTGAAGCATGCTTAAAGAGCAACACATCATGCCGCGATCTAAAGAAATTCAAGAACAGATTAGAAACAAAATAGTTGACATGTATCAGTGTGGAAAGGGTTATAAAGCCATTTCTAACACTTTGGGACTCCAGCGAACCACGGTCATAGCCATTATCCACAAATGGAGAAAACTTGGAACAGTGGTGAACCTTCCCAGGAGTGGCTGGCCTACCAAAATTCCTCCAAGAGCGCAACGACGGCTCATCCAGGAGGTCATAAAAGAACATCTAAAGAACTGCAGGCCTCACTTGCCTCAATTAAGGTCAGTGTTCATGATTCAACAATAAGAAAGAGACTGGGCAAAAACGGCATCCATGGGAGAGTTCCAAGGCAAAAGCCATTGCTGACCAAAAAGAACACAAAGGCTCGTCTCACATTTGCCAAAAAATATCTTGATTATCCCCAAGACTTTGTCAAATATTCTGTGGACTGATGCTACAAAAGTTTAACTTTTTGCAAGGTGTGTGTCCCATTACATCTGGCGTAAAACCAACACAGCATTTCATAAAAAGAACATCATACCAACAGTCAAACATGGCGGTGGTAGTGTGACGATCTGGGGCTGCTCTGCAGCTTCAGGACCTGGACCCATGAATTTTGCTGTTTACCAAAAAATCCTGAAGGAGAATGTCCGGCCATCTGTTCGTGACCTCAAGTTGAAGCGAACATGGGTTATGCAGCAGGACAATGATCCCAAACGCACCAGCAAGTCCACCTCTGAATGGCTCAAGAAAACTAAATTGCTGTGGCATGACCTTAAACAGTCCATTCATGCTCAAACCCTCCAATGTGGCTGAATTAAAATAATTCTGCAAAGAAGAGTGGGCCAAAATTCCTCCACAGTGATGTGAAAGACTCCTTACCAGTTATCGCAAACGCTTGATTGCAGTTGTTGCTGCAAAGGGTGGCACGACAAGTTATTAGATTTAGGGGGCAATTACTTTTTCACGCAGTGCCCGGCAGGTTTGAACAGCTTTTTTCCTTTTAATAAATGAAATAATTATTTCAAAACTGCATTTTGTATTTACTCGGGTTATCTTTGTGTAATATAAAAATTTGTTTGATCTGAATCATTCAAGTGTGACATATGCAAAAAATTAAAAACAGGAAGGGGGCAAAAACTTTTCACGGCAATATACATACATGCGCGCACACACACAATAAACATAGAAATGTATGTGTGTTTGATATTTACCTATTACTGAGCTAACAAGTAAATCAAATCATCATTCAGTAAATCAATTTCTTCAAAATAAAATAATACCTACATAAACAAATAGCCTAACTACATTGTTTCATGTTTCTAATGGTAAGAAATAAGACATTCATACATACAGAAAGTACCAGTTCATAGGCTATGTATTTTTGTTGTACGTGGATGCAAAGAATTGTTGACAAAGTGTTTGCTACTATATGTCTATGGGACTGGTTCCAGCTCTAATCCAGTAATTGATCAGGAAGGATTTAGGAGGCATTAGTACAGAAACAGTGCACTACTGAAACATTTGTCTCTGGATTCCTGTAAGGCAGAGCTGCAGCACACCTGTTAATATGTAATTGTGTGCTATAAAGTTAAGACTTTGCCTGCTAAATAAACAATGCATGGAGCATTGTATACCAAATATAACCAGTTTAAAAGTTCAATCTGAATGAAAATGCTTTAAACATCTCAATCGGAATAAAAATGCTCAAACTGATTGAAATTTCAGCTGAATTGAAAGGGGTGGAATAAACCTTTTCATGAACCGATCAAATGAATGATTACACCATGTAAACGAGTTGGGGGTTGGGGGTCCCCCTCGGTAGAAATCGCATTCCGCGTTCCCCCCTCGGGGGGCCCCCTCTAACGCCAGGCCCTTGGAATCGTCCTAACATCCCCCCCACCCCTTACGGCGCCCCTGAATTTGAGTGCTGTGTTGTTAAAACAATGTATCATTCGCAAGACACTGCAAAAATATATGCAAGCTCAATGGCTAAACACGTCCGTCTACCATGTTTACACACAAAATCAATGGAAAAGCAGTGCAGTGAAGTGCAAAAATACATTTTGGTGTTTAAAAAAAGTAAGACACGTGGAATGAAAAACATGAAAGGTCTAGACACAATTTTTTTATTTTTTTTTTACTTGAGTGCTACATTTTTAGAATGCAATGTCATGAGCAAGACGCTGCTAAAGACACCAGAGCAAAGGTCAAATATGTCTGTCTAATGTATGTTTACATAGAAAAACTATGGAAAACATTGAAAAACAGCATAGCAGAATGCAAAAAAAAGAATAAAAAATGCAAGCCTTGTAGACACGTTTTTTAAAAGTTGAACTTGAGCGGCGTGATTTTAGAATGCTGTGTCATGCACGAGATACTACAAAAGATGATATCGCAACAGTCAAACATCCATCTAAAAAACATCTAAAAAACATAAAAGGAGCACAGTTGAATGCAAAAATGTGTTCTGTGTGAATGGCTCCTTGTGATAGAACACATAATCTACTTGTTAAAGGGTTAGTTCACCCAAAAATGAAAATTCTGTCATTAATTACTTACCCTCATGTTGTTCCAAACCCGCAAGACCTTCGTTCATCTTCGGAACACAAATTAAGATATCTGTGACCCTGGACCACAAAACTAGTCATAAGTCATAAATCTCATAATTGAGATTTAAACATCATCTGAAAGCTGAATAAATAAGCTTTCCATTGATGTATGGTTTGTTATGATAGGACAATATTCTATTATTGAAAATCTGGAATCTGAGGGTGCAAAAAAAAAAATCTAAATTGAGAAAATCGCCTTTAAAGTTGTCCAAATGAAGTTCTTGGCAATGCATATTCCTAATCAAAAATTGTTTTGATGTATTTATGATAGGAAATTTACTAAATATATTCATGGAACATGATCTTTACTTCATATCCTAATATCCTAATTTTTGGCATAAAAGAAAAATCGATAATTTTGACCCATACATTGTTTTTTTGGCTATTACTAAAAATATACCCAAGCGACTTAAGACTGGTTTTGTGGTCCAGGGTCACATTTTTGATGAAGTCTGAGAGATCTCTGACCCTCCATAGACAGAAATGAAAAAGTAGCACAAAAAGTATTCTTGTAGCTTCATAAAATTATGGTTGAACACCTGATGTCACATGGACTATTTTACCGATGTCCTTGCTACGTTTCTGTGCGTTGATCGTGATAGTATCCTTGGAGGGTCAGAGAGCTCTCAGATTTCATAAAAAATACCTTATCTGTAATTAATGACAGAATTTTCATTTTTGGGCGAACTAATCCTTTAAGCCTGACGTCAAGTGTCACCATTCCCAGGTCTAAACGGATTCCCAAAACAAACAACCAATATCACGGTGTGCTGCAATACTACCAAAAAATCTGGACTCTAACCATTATCTCCATACCTACATCTCAGATGGTCAGACAGTGATTCATCTTTTATGAATCGTAAAAGCCTGTTTGAATGTCTCATGACCAAATCACCTTTAAAAATATAGGATGTCATGAGAAATATATGATGGAATGCGTCTCATAGAAAAGCACTTTTGTGCGACTTTTATTACTAAAAGCCTGTAGCTCCTACCTGCAGTTCCAGCACTTTAATGCGATGCCTGTGATTCCTCAGCTCCTCTTGAAGCTCTGAGATGGTCTCTTTCAGGTCCTGCATTTGCTGCTTGCGCTCTTCGTTCTCACGCAGCCAGTAGGAGACCTCATCTGTACAGCGGAACATGTCTGGACACCGCTGCTCCTCCAACTGAGGTAAAGTGGCTATTAAACGACACTGTCCGTTTGGCATCACTTCATTGCTGTATTCCCCACACTGCATTAGGCCGCTGCTAACTCGATGAGTCTGAGAAGTGTCTGTTTTAAAAGAGTCTGTGGTTTTAGGCTCTTCAACAGCATCTTTGGTTTTGACAACAGGAAATTGGGGCCATACTGCCCAGAGAAACAAAGCATACAGCAGAGACATCATTCTGCAATAGACTGAAGTTCTCCAGAAGAAGTAAGGACTAGAGAGTGAAATCCTCATCAGACCCTGAAACCTGTCTGGGTCCTCAGACTGGTAAAGCTTATTTTCTCATGGTTTAATGCTGTCACTAAATCTCTACAGGGCAGATGGGAAGTGAATGAGATGGAGAAAGCTGATTGGCCGAACATTTGCCAGAAATCCTCAAAACATTGCCACCCAGCATTCTGCTTAAAGAAATAATAGAATGGATGGATCAATGACATGATGCTCATTCATTTATTCAGTACATTAAAATGGTGTTCATACATGAAATATTTTGAATATACAGTACAATTTCTTAAAGGTCCCATATTTTAGGTTTTGATGTCCTTAAGAATATATATTTGTGGTATAAGTACCAAAAACCATCTCAATATATTTTTACAGCTTCTTTCTCAGGAGCTCTGCTGAGAACAGGTCGAGTTTGGCCTGTCTAATTAATATTAATGAGCCTCTTTTCTGATTGGCCTGTTGTGTCCTGAGTGACGCACGGCCAGGCCAACCACAGGTAACTAGGGTCAGCCGACGTCACAGCGCTAGCTGGAGGCAGCAAAACAAAGGGGAAACTGGAGGCAGCCCATTCAAACCAGCGCAGATTCGGCACATTAAGGAGCTTAAAATATCATCTTGTTGTGATTTTGGGTGCCAGAATCGACGTAATACAGCCTCAAATTAGAAATTTGATCCATCATGACTAGATAGACACGGTGAGTTTGTCTTTACTATACACGTTAGATGTGATCCACCTCATAGTAACAATCCTGTCAGATCGTCCATCCTTTGAGTGAGAGTGTAACGTTACAGGTCGGCCGATCTGGTTTCGTGGTTAAAGTTAACCTTTTCGACATGTTTCCCTGTTGTCGTTGCTCAGCAAAAGCATGTTGTCTGGGGGTTTGGCAAAAGGAGAGTGGGACCGTGGGCGGTGCTCGGTGACTGTAGTTCTGACGTCAACTTTTTACGGAAGTCACAACGGTTCGTGAAAAATCACAGCTACTTTATGCAGGCTGTGTGCATTTTACTGTGGACTGACTGTTTTGAAACTTATATGGTAGTTACATAGCCCCTAGACCTCAGTTATCATGAAAAAAGCCAGAAAATGTCAGTTTTGACAATATGGGACCTTTAATTAAAATTATTGTTGACATTTTGTGTGGCATAATGTCAAAATTGTCAGAGGGGGGGGAAATGTCTTATATTATGATGAAGAAAGAAGCCTCTTTAAAAGAAATTCATTATTGTAGTTTGGCTTAATTAATGATTTTTTTTTTTAATTATTGTCATTTTATTTTTTTAATCAACAAAGCTGCTTATTAATATTTGTAATGTGTTGTAAACAACACACAGAACCATAAAAGCATGCAAAAAGCAAAAACAAACTGCAGTTCATTCTAATGTTTGTCAATATCAATAATTTCTTAAAATATCAAATTATTTAGCCTTTTTATGGCAAAGTTAGTTAAGATTGTAAAACATCATATGGTGCGACTCCGCAAAAGCTTAATGATATTTATGAATTAATAAGTCATAATATTTGTATTAAAAACTGCAAAAATATATATTTTAAAAACTTTTGGAAAACGTTTAAGATTGTGTACATGCATTCATGCTGTAAAGAAAATATGTTCATTCTTGATGGTTACACCACAACATTTTTAGAGTTAAATTTCTTGTTCTTAAAAATGCTATTAATGGTATAAAAGGTTTTCAAAGTCATGAAAACAGCATGAATACAAAAAGAAAAAAAATGGCCCCTTGAGTTTTCTTAATCAACACTGTTATTTATCATTTTCTAGACTAGTTTTCTGAATGATTGTCAATAAATATTCTTCATGAACATTATTTAAAATAAAGTGAAGTTTGTAGATGTAAACATAAGCTAAATGTAATAACTTTACTTAAAGTAGTTAGTTGTGCAAATGTGCTAATAATATACAGTTCATTCTAAAAAGCACTACAGTATAATAATGAACAGTCAGTGATTCTGCATACATAACACTTGTGATAATGGTACTGGGCCGGCATGTTATGGCCTACTTATGCAGTAGTGTAGCCCAGCAGCCTTTAGGAACTGGTTTAACTGCTTAACATTTACTTTCTGTTCTGTTATGTCAGAATTCTTATTTGATTTGCATGATGCAGGTTTGTAAGACGATTATCTAAAAGTTCACTCCATATTTATATACTCATATTGCCCCCAAGTCTATATTAAGTTTGAGTTTGTTAGTTTATACATAAAGTAGCAATACAACTGCATTCCAACTTCTTACTCAAAATTCATCAAGTGCATGCAACTTAACAGATGCACACATCAAGAATGAGCATAATATACATTCCAAAGGCTAAAATAAAAGCCTCTGCAAAGCCAGCAAATGAAAAATGAAATGAATGAAAAGGCAAAAACAAATGAGATAAGCAAAGTTACCTTGTACCAGGCAGGCAAATCCTCTTGACATTCTGAATGTGATAAGAAAGTATATCTTCCATTCACTCACTCACTGTTGGTAGGAAAAGCTGTGCTATTAACAGTGTTACTATGGGTTGACAGGCATCTTATCCTCTAAATCTTCTCTAATAGGATTACATTCACTGTGCAGTGTGGGTCAATAGCCTGTAAAGAGACAGGAAAATATACAATAAATTATATGCTTTGCATTTAACTGATTGTATGTTATTTTGTCTTTAAATTAAATATCACATTTTGTCCAATTGTGTGATATTATAATTTCCATGACCACTTTCTTTACATTATTTATGTTTATTTGTTATTAGCTATAGATAACACCTATCTGGAAAATTACATATGAAAATGGCTAACATTTTCATTGACCACTTGTTGTATTTTATGTATAAACAGAGGGGCAAAGTTGCTCACACACTTTTAAATCCAGAACCTTTTTTTTTTTTCCTCATTTGACCCGAGTATACTCATCTGTGACTTTCTGTCTCTGAGAACTCCGTGTGCCAAAGAGACCAATAACATAAATATAAAAGCCAGCAAGGTCACGACTCCAATATAATGATGTGTCCTTAATGGAAAATGCCCCTTAGAATCGTTTTTCTCCAGGCGGAATAGTTACCAATATAGAAACCATATTTTGAATGAACAGAATCACTCAGCTGAGAGAGTGAGCCTGGTTGATTGAAATTTAGGACATGCTCTTTGACATTTGTCAGTGTTTCATTCTTAAGATCTCAAATATAACATTTATTTTGTATAACAAATGTGTTATGACTTAAAGCAGGAATAAATATGTGCATGTTGCAGTTTAAGGCATACAAAGTCAGATTACAATTTGCACTAAAACTGACAGCTATAGATTGCACATTACAGGGTGGCATTTTGATGACTGTATTTTGTCATTAAATTATATAATGTTAATATAATAACTGAGCTAATAGGTATTATTAAAATAATTGCAACTTTAAAATAAATGATCATACTTTACTGTAAAACTATACATGTTGCATAGTGAAATGGAACAATTATAAATAATATCATTTATTTTAAATAAAGTTTTCAGTGTATTTTTTCAGTGACCATGGTTTCTCTATTTTTTATTGGCCTTGTTATGTAAAAATGTGTATAAATATAAATAAATATATCAAATAAAATATTTCATTAATATAAATGTATATAAAAATATATAAAGTAAAATGGTAAAATATGTTTTGTTGTAAAAAAAAAATTCCCAAATTGCTCACATTTTTACAATGTAGCTCTCCCTGAAGAGTTACCACTGAAAAAATGTCTAGCTTGCCTTATTTTCAAAATGAGACATTATTATTACTGTATATTATTAATATTTTTTATTTTTTTAATAAATTAACATTATATTTTTTATTTAATATTTTCTGCAAATATGAACTCTTTTTTTATTTCTCCATGAAGAATTTGGCTTATATTTATTGTAATTTTCTGGCAAAGATACAGCAACACAGCAAGTCTTTATACAGTAATACCATGATTTTATGTTTTGTAATGTTCTGCTCAACCTAATCTGTTAGTGGCATTCAATCTGATCAAACCATGGTCATTTTGTATTATGAGCTTTTGTTCTGCTTCTACCACCCCGGATGTTCAAATCCTTCACCTTCCCATTCATTTCAACACAAGATTAGCACCTATGTGCCCTGACACACACAAAAAAAACATGCCCCATCATTGATTTAAAGTGAATTTAAACCTTTAATCACCTAACTCATGTAAACCGACACATATGCCCTTAAACGTAATGAGAAAAACCATCATGATTTGATAAGCTGAGTGAAGATCCTAATCCTGCACTCATTCACAACTGTCTTTTCACTGTTGACTGACAATCTCTGATGGATTACTCATCCGTACCTTAGATGATGCGCCAGGGTTTCCTACCTGCACCACCCATTAAAAGTGACAGAGTTTGGTGGCCTTGAGGAATTGACGCACAGGTAGCTTATAAAAGATGACTAGATGAGGGTCTCAGACATCAGAGACAAGCAAACGCACGCATAACCAGACAGATCAGAGATCCTCCGAGAGAAAAACTTTGGTCGGCTCACTTCTTTCTGCACAACAGGTGGGTAAAAAAATCATCCACTGAGGTTGAGCTTTACATATTTTCTTAATGTTTTGTTTTTTTGCAATGTCTAATTATTCATGTTTATTTTATTAATATAAAGCATTGTTTCACAGACATGCATTCTGTTCACAATGTTTTCTTTGTTCTTTTAATTCTGGTGTGCAATGAAATAATGATTTGCATAACTGTGCATGCCCTTAATGTGATTGAGTATGCATAAATGTGAATATTGCTGTGTTATCAATATTGGCATGAATCATTGTGCTGTATCAGACATGGTGAGGGGAGTGAGGATGTTGTGTCCTGCTTGGCTCTTGGCTCTGGCTGTTCTGTGTGCGGGTGGATCTGAAGTCAGAGCTCAGTGTTGGGAGAACGCCCGCTGCAGAGACCTCACCACTGACGAGAACATCTTGGTGAGTTACAATATACCTTGCACACATGACTGCTTAGCTGCTAATGTTAGTTCTTTCAGCTCAATCTGCAAGTTAGCTCACTAATTCAAAATCTTCTTGATTAATGGTGAGACTAACATCATGAATGCTAATTGTTCAGGATTACGCATTTGAACAAACCCCAACCCCGAATGAGAACTGTCTAGTTTCTTCTTCTTTTGCTCTTCCCAAGGACTGCATACAGCTATGCAGGTCTGATCTGACAGATGAAACCCCCATCTACCCTGGAGAAAGCCATTTGCAGCCTCCCTCCGAGCTGGAGCAAACCGAGGTCCTCGCACCCCTGTCCCCAGCAGCCCTCGCTCCTGATGAGCAAATGGACCCCGAGTCCAGCCCTCGGCGGGAGCACAAGCGCTCCTACTCCATGGAGCATTTCCGCTGGGGAAAGCCAGTGGGTCGCAAGCGCAGGCCTATCAAGGTGTACACAAACGACGTGGAGGAGGAATCCGCCGAGACTCTCCCAGCTGAGATGAGGCGCGAGCTGGCTACCAATGAGGTCGACTATCCTCAAGAGGAGGGCGCTTTAGACCAGCAGGATAAGAAGGATGGCTCCTACAAAATGAAACATTTCCGCTGGAGCAGCCCACCTGCTAGTAAGCGCTATGGAGGCTTCATGAAGTCCTGGGACGAGCGCAGTCAGAAACCCCTTCTCACGCTCTTCAAAAACGTCATAAACAAAGAGCACCAGAAGAAGGGCCAGTGAGGGGGTTTTAATGGGAGGAGTGGATAGGGGATTGTTTTTAATATACTTTCTTCCCAGCAAACTTATCATGCATAGTAAACAAAAAGAGGGTGGGTGGTGTTACCAGTAGCACTTAATTATTGATGCTTAGAGTTTATTCACATTGTATTAAACAATAAATTCTGAATTCTATACATAGAAATGCTGTGGTGATTAAATACTAGTTTAGAGGCTAAAGAAACAGCATTTTAGATTATTTATTGAATTGTATTATACTGTAAATTTTGAAAATGTGACATGATTGTTTCATGCAGAAAAGAACAAAACGGTTCATTTCTGAGAAACGAGCACTCATTAGAATCATTCAGACGTATATGCAGTTGCCAATAAAGCTATATACACAGGTCAGACTTTGAATTCATAAAATTAGTCTTTAATTGATATTCTTATTCACACCACATATGTACATCACTTAATGATTTCATGTAGGCAAACATTCACAGAACACAGTTCTGAAGTCTCATCCTTTTACAGTGACGGCATCTATACACATACATAAGTACATACATACAGGAACTAAGTTGACTTATTACGGTCCACAGTGTTGTAATGATCTCACTTAAATGAAAAATGGTAAAAGCACAGACAAAACACCCAGTGCATGCAGCAGCTGACAAGGAAAGACTAAACTCTGATATTTCATACATGCAAAATCACCTCACATGTAAGCAGTCTAGAATATTTCATCATAGCCATATAAACAAAGATAAACCAATTTGTTTTTATGATTGCAAATAAATTCAGGGTATCGCCAAGGATGAATATAAAGTAAAATACCAGAACATGAAAAATTACTTCATGAACTAAAACAAAACAGAAAAACTAGATAAACGTCCATGTTTTTATGTGGAACCGGAACAATATGACATGACAACAGATTACACACCATAAAATTTGAGACAAGAACACATCAAGATGAAATTTTGCACAACATAAAGTATATTTTCCAGCATACACCACATTTACACAGTGAGCATTAAAGTGCTGCGTTTAAATCCAGGACACAATCTTGTTGTAAACCTGAAATTATTTACAAATTTAAGTAAAATAAAGGACTCGTTACTGTACAAGTGTCAAATTAAATGCTCTAATCCTGGTAAAAAAGGTAGATAATTGATCCCTTTAGACCCTAAGTAGGGGTTTTACCTTTTTGGGGTAGGGTTTTTACCGCTCTAGCTTTTACCTTTTAATTCTGAAGGCAAAATGCCATTATCTCAACAGGAATTCATGTGAACGAGAATTTCCCGTGAGGTGGCATGCATTGACCAACAGAAAGCTGCTTGGTTTGAAAGAGAATATAGCAAACAGTCATTGCAATACAAATACATACAATCTGGAATTTCACATCAGGGCAAAAGATTTCCCCAAGCAGATTTTGCAATGGGTTCAAATTGGTTACGCAAATTCGCAGAAATCTGCTTGGTTTGAAAGTGATTTCTGTGTGTACTGTGCTTTATACATTGTGACACCATTGCCAGTAAACAATGGACTTTTGTTTGCCTGTGAACTTTTGCTAATTTCGCCAATGATAACTAACTCACTCTGTTTCAGAAAACAAAAAAACAACTTAAGCAATCAAACGAACATTACGCAAATGAAAACCTTTCACATAAGAAACTGCATTAACAAGAGTATAATGAATAATGATACAGGTCTGACTTTATGTGAATGTAACACATTCACTTTCTTATACACAACATCATTAAGCCATCATGGAATACTGCATTGAGTTGAACTAGAAACTTAGTATTTGCTGTATTTTTTCCTCAGCTTCTACCCAAGAGTTTTTACTTTTAAATTCAATAATTATTGCTTTAAATACAACTGTTATTGCAGCATGTAGAGACGATTTAAACATGCAAACAAAGCTTGTATTTAGCTAAACTGTCGATACCCACACGCTGAAAAAACAAGAAAAACTGTTTTTGGAAACACATTTGGGACATTCTTTGACAAATGTTCTTAACTTAAGATACAAAATGTAAGGCAGCTTTACTCTTTAGTTGTACAAGAAAACCAATTACAACAGACTGTACACACTTACACAGTAACCTAAACATGAAAACCTCATTCTGCTCTCTATGCTCCCAGACAAGATACGATCATTTGTCGATAAATTCTGTCCTTTTTCGGCTAGACTAAGTGCATATTTAACCAACATATGGTATATTCTCTTGGTTTGTTTGTCTTTGTTGGCATAAATAGACTTCAGGATAAAGTACAGCCGTAATCCTTATCTAAGGTCTGATATTACACTAGAGAACACAGTTTAGAAGAAACAGCTTACAGAGTTACACCTGGACAGAAGAGTGATAATAGTGCGATGAAAACAGCTGTATGTGGTGACTAGGGCTCCAGGGTCTCTTAGTATACACAGAGGTCTGGAAACTTCATTTCATAGACTGGTACGGAGTGGCTCCGGCCGTGACCATTCCCGACAGAGCCAGACGGACTCGGTGGAGGCCTATCCAACAGAGAAAGAGAAAGAGAGATGGAACAAGTGTCAATCACATGAGACAGCCTTTTTCCACTGTAGTGGTTTCCTACTCTGTGTATTTTTATATGGTTGTTAGTTACATAACATATTCACACTTACAAAAAATTCAATGATACAGAAAACAGTTTTATATTATGCACCTGATTGTGATTTCGAAGATTTGGTTGAGTTTACTCTGCAACAGGGAAGCCTAGAGAGAAACAATACAGGCGGAGAGTTCATGCACAATAAAAAAAGTAAAGAACAGATGTAGGAGCTGAACAGAAGAGCGGTGTTTGTGCTTTTTGATGATAAAATTAGATTGTGTGTATGCTTGCTAGGCATTGGACTCACCCTGGCCCCGCAGTGGGCTGCTATCTCTTCAAACGGGGCGGTCTGAAACCTCTCCACCACCTGCCTTCTGCGCTCTCTCTCCAGCTCCTCCACATTCACGCTGTCTACTGAACAAACACACAAATACAGGTGTTTCTGTGCTAACTGACAAAATCCAGCATAGAAAATATCTAAACTCTTTTATATTTTTAATTTAAGTTAAATTTAGAGATATTACTACTAACACATTTTTTGTACCATACCAGTCATTTGTAATTAGTGAATAAGGATTATTTAAAATAATATTTTATAGAGATCATTAATCAGAGCGACAGTTCTGTAGCAGTACTATAATATAAATAATAATATTAAATATAATATTAAAAAAATGACTTTAAAATGACACTAACATAAGTTTGGGGTTGGTAGGTTTTTTAAAATGTTTTAAAATTATGTTTTTAAAAATGATTTTAAATGTCTCATTCTTAGTCATCCGTTTATTTGATCAAAATACAGTAAAAACGGCAATAACTGCTTTCAATTTTAATATATTTAATTGTTTTTACTTTAAAAATATATTCTTGTGATGGCAAAGCAATTTTTCAGCAGCCATTACGCCAGTCTTCAGTGTCACATGATCCTTCAGAACTCATTCTCATATGCTGATTTGCTGCTCAAGAAACATTTATTTTTATTATCAGTGCTGAAAACAGTTGTGCTGACTAATAGTTTTTTAAGAATTTTTTTTAGGATTCTTTAATGAATCGATTAATCGCGAATAAATATACACAGTACACACACACATTGTCACGGGGTTGCGGTTGTAGTAATTTCGCACGACGAAGGAGTAGAAGAAAAGGAGTTTTTAATAGGCATCAACACACTATAACCGTTTAAAATAACATTAATCCGAGACAAAGAAGACATAGAAACTGAGGGCTTATAAGGAAGGCAAACTAAGGAGCAAACGAGATGATTAATACAACACAGATGATCCGAATGAACGAGGATTAACTAAATGAGAACAGGAACAGAACCAAATAAGGGCAGACAGGAACTAAACAGAAACAAACATGTGACAGATATCGCCCCCCTCCCGGAAGGCACGTCCCGAGCCGTAACAGTAACATCGGGGAGGGGGGCGGGCACCCCAAGGAAGACAAGGAAGGCCTCCAGGGCGGATCAGGGAGCCATGGCAGAGCAGACAGTTCAGGTTGCCATGGCGGAGCAGGCAGTTCAGGTTGCCATGGCGAAGCTGGTAGCTCAGGGGGCCATGGCGGAGCAGGGGACTCAGGAGGCCATGGTGGATCCTCCGGGGACTCAGGAGGCTCGGCCATGAGTATATGGCCCCCCCAAAAAAATTTCTTGGGGGAAACTAGGAATCCTGGGGGGCGCTCTGGAGGAGCGGGCACTTGAGGGCGCTCTGGAGGAGCGGGCACTTGAGGGCGCTCTGGAGGGTGATTTCGAGGAGCGGGCTCTGGAGGGCGCTTTCGAGGAGCGGGCACTGGAGGGCGTTTTCGAGGAGCGGGCACTGGAGGGCGCTCTGGAGGAGCGGGCTGAGAGGCCAGCGGCCGGCGGGCTTGCGTCAGTGGCGGCCGGCGGGCTTGACTGCGGGCTGGTTCTGGATCGGGGCTGGACACTCTCCAGACACCAGAGGATTCCTTCCCTCCAGCTCAGTCCTGTGGCGTCTGGGAGGTCCACGGGGCGATAGTAATTGGCCCCGATCCAGAACAGAGAGTTGAGCGTTGCGTCATCTAGTGCTGTACACACGGCGAGCCCGCAGAACTCCCGCGCATACTTCTCGAATGGGAGATCCAGGCGGGCTAGGGCGGCGAAGCGTGCAGCGGTTTCCATCACCGCGGGGAAAAAGGGGAAAATAAAAACACGGGGAAAAAAGGCGCTGCTCACTTTCAGTTTTGGGTCTCGGATTCTGTCACACATATAGTATGTAAAAAATAACTTTTATTTTGGATGTGATTAATCGAGATTAAGTGACTTGACAGCAATAGTAACAACACAACTTTTGATCAATTTAATGTATCCTTGCTGAATAAAAGTATTATATACTTTTAAAAAAATCTTACTGACCCCAAACTTTTGAATGGTAGTGTATATACAATGTTAATGCAAGTAGACTCAAATCATGCAAGACTTACCAATGGCTTGTTTAAGAGTTTCAAACGTTATCTGCTCTGCTGTGGATCTCTGTAAGGACACCGAACATTGGTTAAAAATACATACACACACACACACACACACGTGTAATGAAGATTAGGATGTTTTACCTGCTCCTTCTCCGGACTGTTTCTAGACTCCATCTCTAACTGCAGGGAGACGGTGTCTCCAATACTCTTCCTCTTAGACAGTCTGTCTTCATCTGCGTTAGTTACAAAAATAATATTTTCTTAATGTAATGTATTATTTAAATGTGAAATGCCCTCACTTTATGTGTCTCATGAGAACACACTATATCAAGACAAGCAAAAATATGACAGGACATTCTGTTTCAGTGTATTTAAAGCTCAGGCTGAGGGTCAGACCTGTGATCTGTGGGATGTATGGAGTGGCCAGTCTCTCTGTGTTGTATCCGCTGCCGCCCAGCATCTCTGCTATCTTAGCCTGCACAAACAGCACCTCTCCCTCCACCTTCTCTGGGATCCTGAAAGAGAAAGAGGCTAAAGCTATTCTTCAGCTTTATATGGGTGCGCTTTTCTGAGGTAGTAGAAATCAGATGGATAAGAGGTCTCTGAATGTTTTGTTGGTTTAATGCCTTTAATAACCATTTGCTCAGCACATCACAGCTGCAAATTATCTTATAGTGAACCGAAAGACATTGAACTGCGTAAAAACTGTACAGTATGTTCTCAACTCAGTACATACATTTGTAAGAACTGAGAACTACATGTTTCTGTTGGTTTGTTAGTGTGAACTATGGCATAAAAGCTGTGTCTCTCATAATGGTGGTGAGAAGAACATTATGATACTTTGAACAGAAGTGTTGCTTACTTTGAGCTCTCAACAAGAACATCCTCTGGCAGCAGGAAAGGAACAAGTTTCTTTCTTGACTCAATCACCTGCGGGTAAAAACAGACACATAGATAGATCTATGGATACAGTAGATAGATAGAGAGACATGTGGATAGATGTATGGATGGATGTACAGATAGACAGACAGACAGACACAGACAGACAGGTAGGTAGATAGATAGATAGATAGATAGATAGATACAGTGGAGTGAAAAGGTTTTTGCCTCCTTCCTGTTTTTTAAATTTTTTAAAAACACTTAAAAGATTCAGATCATCAAACTAATTTTAATATTACACAAAGATAATGCAAGTAAATGCAAAATGCAGTTTTTAAATGATGATTTCTTTTATTAAGGGAAAAAAGCTGTCCAAACCTGCCTGGCCCTACGTGAAAAAGTAATTGCCCCCTAAATCTAATAACTGGTTGTGCCACGCTTTGCAGCAACAACTGCAATCAAGTGTTTGCGATAACTGCTGTGTAATATTAAATTTTGTTTGATGATCTGAATCTTTGAAGAGTGACAAATATGCAAAAAATAAAAAAACAGGAAGGGGGCAAAAACCTTTTCACACCACTGTAGATAGATAGATAGATAGATAGATAGATAGATAGATAGATAGATAGATAGATAGATAGATAGATAG
>NW_015505337.1:874716-885009 GCF_001515645.1 Sinocyclocheilus grahami
TGCTCTTTAAGCATGCTTCACTTTGTCAGACAGGTTCTATTTAAGTGATTTCTTGATTCAACAGGTCTGGCAGTAATCAGGCCTGGGTGTGGCTAGTGAAATTTAACTCAGCTTTTTAAAATAATGTGGTTAACTGCAGTTCTTTCATGATTTAACAGGAGGGGGCAATTAATTTTTAACGTAGGGCCACATAGGTTTGGACAGCTTTTTTCCCTTAATAAATGAAATCATCATTTAAAAACTGCATTTTGTATTTAGTTGCATTATCTCTGTGTAATATTAAATTTTGTTTGATGATCTGAATCTTTGAAGAGTGACAAATATGCAAAAAATAAAAAAACAGGAAGGGGGCAAAAACCTTTTCACACCACTGTAGATAGATAGATAGATAGATAGATAGATAGATAGATAGATAGATAGATAGATAGATAGATAGATAGATAGATAGATAGATAGATAGCGCTCACCTCATGGACGTGTTGGCAGAAGGTGGGCACAGTGGTCAGCTGACTGATGAGGTTCAGGTACGCAGCTGACAGAGCATGGATGGCACAGCGGTTGTATACAGGAAGTGCCTCTTCAGTCAAGGCCAGGTCCTGAGGAAGAGGACACATCAGGGGAAATGAAAAAAGGCTGAGAACTATTACTATTGTATTGTTATTGTATTGATAGACACCTTTATGACTTGTCTGTAAGACACATACTTGAGCATAATGTAAAGAGATGATGCTGAAGTAAAAGTTGACTTATGTCGGCTTTTAAAATGTATATTAATTAACATATATAATTATCCTGACCCTATGTGTCCACAGGCATATTTATTAATCCCCACAGTCATGTACATATCACAGAGGTGAGAGAAACACCTGTAATGCCAAAGCCAGTCGGATCAGGTCCACCACCACCTCCTCATTGGCCAGCTCCACACAGATCAACCCCAGCAGCGTATGCAGAGACTCAAAGTGCCGCTGGACGCTGCTCTCCTCTTTGCAGGCCAGGTAAATGTGGCGGTACAGCCTCTGGCTGTGTTTCTTCATGAACAGGTTATCCTGCCTTGAGCACTTGTCTACTTTCAACTTCAGTACTGAGATATCTGAGATAATTCTGTTGAAAACAATAGAAAAATGCACTGTAAAAATTTTTTCAGGTAAATCTCAAAGACATACTGTAGCAAAACACTTTGTGCAATTAAATAATATACATTTTTAAAACGTGTAATAAGAGCAATTCATACTGTGAAATGTATGATAGCAAAAAATACCTTTTTAACCACTAACTAATAAAAAAAATAAATTTGTAACCACTAACTAATCAAAAGTTACCATGGTATGTATTAACTATTTCTAAGGGACATTTGGCCACATTTTAACCAGTACTTCATGCATTACAATACAGAGGTAAATGTAAAATGTGTCAGGTACACTGTAAAAAAATATATACATATCTAAATTGTAGATTGCTAGAGTTTTTTTCGAGTGTGTCAGTGTGCCCCAACCTGACAGGGGAGAATTTGTGCCGGTTGTCATGGCGATCAATGATGCTGATGAGGATGTCAAGAACAAGTAGACGGATCTCTGCGTCCTCCATCAGAGTGAAGGACAAGAGCGGGTCCAGGAATGAGGTGGGAAGTGCCGTCAAAATGTTTGTAGACTGGAATCCTGCTGTTACCTAAAGGAGAAACGGAGAGACTGACGTTTCAAGGCACACAAGACCATCAGACGGTTTAGACTGCATCAGCAACTGTGGATCATGAAACAGCAGGGGGAGTAAATAATCTCCGCATGGCACAGCGGGAGATCATGACTGACACAAACCAGCTCACCTGCAGCAGAGACTTTAGCAGCATAATCTGGATCATCCTACTGCCCTCAACCCTGAAACAAGAAACAGACACTTATTGACAAAATACAATATTCTTGCTATGCTAGCATTTATCTTATTAAACACTAGCGTTTAATTTGCATTTCATCTTGGGCCAGCAGAAAATACATCGTAAACATGTCTAATTGATAAAGTCTAGGTTGTAACCCTGTCTCACCCGGTGTTGGCCGACCCCAGAGCCGGATACATGCCTGGCACAGGAATTTTACCAATGATGAACAGCATGACTTCTGAGCGTTGGTAGGTGGGTAGTGTGTTTGCAAATGAGCCTGTGAACAAAGATTGATAAGTAAGGTATCATGCACAGTATCTATCTATCCATTTAAAAGACAACTACTGAAATAAAATTTTGTTATAATTTTAAGAGTGAAAATGTGGGTTGATATCAAACTGAGCACAGCTATGTAGAAAATTATTTGTCTGAGACAAGCCAATTATACAGTTTCACCACAGTCATTTTACAAAAATATTTGACTGCCACGACTGTCAGATTCCCTCACAAACATTCATTGTTCACCCACCAATGGTTTTGATGACAGCTTCTTGGAGTTGTCTCTCCTCGTGTACTTTAATGACCTTGGAGCCCATGTTTGCAAAAGAGTCGTAGGATCCTGTGAGCTCGTAGTCCACACTGAGTCTGAGCTGCTTCAGTAGAGTATTAAACACTTCCAGTACTGTGGGCCCTGTGGAGAGGGACGGCACAGAGCCAAAACAAAATAAAAAGGGATAGTTCACCCAAAAATGAAAATTCTGACATTAATAACTCACTCTCATGTCGTTCCAAACCCGTAAGACCTTCGTTCATCTTCAGAACACAAATTAAGATATTTTTGATGAAATCCGAGTGTTTTCTGATCCTGCATAGAGAGCAATGCAACTGACATGTTCAAGGCCCAGAAAGGTAGTAAGGACATTGTTAAAACAGTCCATGTGACATCAGCGGTTCAACTGTAATTTTATGAAGCTACAACAATACTTTTTGTGCCCAAAGAATACAAAAGTAATGACTTTATTCAACAATTTATTTTCTTCCGTGTCAACAAAAAGTATTCTCGTAGCTTCATAAAATTACAGTTGAACCGCTGATGTCACATGGACTGTTTTAACAATGTCCTTACTACCTTACAGGGCCTTGAACATGTCAGTTGCGTTGCTGTCTATGCAGGTTCAGAAAGCTCACAGATTTCAACAAAAATATCTTTTTCCAAAGATCTTGATGACATGAGAGTGAGTAATTAATGACAAAATTATCATTTTTGGGTGAACTATGTCTTTAAAGAACATTGTCGATGCGTATGATTTCTACTGTATAAAATTTTATTATTTGTCAAACATATAAACACTTGATACATATTAAATAAGCAGTGTGTATATCACTTTTTATCTGAAATAAAAAAGTAATAAAAGAACAAATATGGACAAGTGTGCTCAGAAATAAATCCTATAAAATGCTTGTCTAATGAGATGGGTTTTAGTGCTCCCTCTAGTGGTCTAAAGAAGGTCTGTTACCTATGGATCCACTGGCTTCTATGACAGCTGCCTCTGAGATCACCTCCACTATCCCAGCACGCACTCGGGCTGAATTCTTACTGTTGGCATCCAAGTGGCCCAACAGCTGCTGAATCACCAGATGTGAATGTTGGGACTGTCAAAGGATCCGTAGATGAGTCAATATTACAGTAACACAAACGCATATCGAATTATAACTTCATTCAATTTTTTTAACAATAAAAACAAAGAAATGTTATGATGTAAAGTCAATACGAAATACTAATACATTATGAGATTTTTAACTCGAATTGTTGAGCTTATAAGATCATTTGTAAAAAAAAAAAAAAAAAAAAAAAAAAAAAAAATGTAATGCTGCAAAAATATAAATATTTTCACTACTGTTCTGAGACTTTCAAAGCTACAATATTTTAAAGATGTTTAAATATGTCCCCAAACACCACGTAATTATTTAGTAGCAAATGGCTATGCTCTACAATGCAAGTGTGTCTTGCATTGTATTTTGTGTCAGATACTTTTACAATCAAATTTCAGTACAGTTGTTTGTATCTACCTGAATGGAGTACATAATGATTGTGAAACAGCGCACTGCAAATGTTTTGCTCTCCCAGAGTGAATGGTTATCAAGGTGCCTGGAAATATACAAGTGAATTAATGATTAGCTTCAGCAAACAGAACTAGAGCAGGAAACAGCAGACAAAGTAGGTCAAAAAAAATATACTGGCACAACAGATACTACAGTTACTTTTACTGTGAAGTATGTTTTAGGCTAACAATGAGGACATTCCATTTCCAGTGCTGCATTTCTGTAGTGCCCCTAGTGAAAAATAAATATAATAAAATGCATTTGCACAACATTTATTTCATGCTAAGTATACTACAAATACATACATAATAAAAATACCCTGCAATTGTACTTTTAGTATGCTAAACTGGTATACTTAAAGTCTGCTAAATTGGAACAACTAATTTTGTACTTAATGCACTTTAATTGTGCAGAAGTAGTGCTGAGGTCCAACTAAAGATATATTGAAGTATATTTGATTGTGCTAAAGTGCACCTATTGCAAATATACTTCAGGTGCACTTTAAATATCATGCATTTAAAGACTGATATTATTCAAAGATCATACAATCCTCATCAACAGTGACATTAAAACACATTTTAGGCTTAATATTAAGAAATGTGCATTGTGAACAAGTATTACTCCAAATAAAGTTAAATTATCATTTTTACATCAGTAAGTCTCGAGTGATATGTCAGTAAATATGTTAACAGATCTGAACTATCCTTAGTATGAAATGCATACAATTTTAAATATATTACTTTTTTTTTTACTAGATGCATCGTTTGTGTAAATAAAAAACCTCGTCCTGACATTCTACAATGACATAAATTCATTTATATGTATAAATGGAAACTTCTGCTGAGGTCAATTATTAATAATTCATCCAAGCATCCGTGTCATTATTTAATTTACACCCTACACGAATGTTTGAAGTTGGTAAGATAAACGAGTAATATAGTGAAATGTTATTACAATTTAAAATCTTTTCCATTTCTTTAAAAAGCTTAATTTTTACATCAGTAAGTCTCGAGTGATATGTCAGTAAATATGTTAACAGATCTGAACTATCCTTAGTATGAAATGCATACAATTTTAAATATATTACTTTTTTTTTTACTAGATGCATCGTTTGTGTAAATAAAAAACCTCGTCCTGACATTCTACAATGACATAAATTAATTTATATGTATAAATGGAAACTTCTGCTGAGGTCAATTATTAATAATTCATCCAAGCATCCGTGTCATTATTTCATTTACACCCTACACGAATGTTTGAAGTTGGTAAAATAAACGAGTAATATAGTGAAATGTTATTACAATTTAAAATCTTTTCCATTTCTTTAAAAAGCTTACTGACTCCACACTTTTAAATGGTAGTGTATGTGCATTGTTTTGCATGAATTATAATAAGTATTGCATGATCATTAAAGTCACCACAATCCTGAATTCATATAGTAATTTATTGTCAAATATATGCCCCTTGTTCATTAAAATAAAATAAAAAAACTATTGTTAACTGTTAAAATATTCATGTCTCATATAACTACTTGTATAAAATGAACTGAAAAGAAATGTGTCTCTGTGCTGCCCTCTTGTGGTTGATCAGGGTAGTGCATAAACACTCACATGAGCACAGGTTTCACAGCATTCTTGATGTTGTCGTAGGCCGCTCGTCCTAGCAGCTCTCGAAAGCATCTCTCTGTCAGTTCCACTGGACTCTCCTTCTCCTTCTCTGTCTCTGGGGAAGGAGACCTATCAATAGGAATCAAAGACAGAAAACAAACATAAACCAGGGCTGATCAATAGGCCAATTGTTGTTGGCAGTACTGTTACTTGTGGTCAGTTATTTCATTTATTAGATGTGAAGAGTTTTATGGCTCTGAGTTCATTTCACGGTTCAATTTAGATTTCGTGGTCTGCCTCTGCCCCTCGGGGCTTTGGGTTTATTAGGTTTACAGCCAGTACAGCAGCTTCTAGAATAAATGACTTTCTTATTACACTTGAGAGTCACTTGACACCTCAGTTGTAGTCTATTGTTAACTGTTAAAATATTCATGTCTCATATAACTACTTGTATAAAATGAACTGAAAAGAAATGTGTCTCTGTGCTGCCCTCTTGTGGTTGATCAGGGTAGTGCATAAACACTCACATGAGCACAGGTTTCACAGCATTCTTGATGTTGTCGTAGGCCGCTCGTCCTAGCAGCTCTCGAAAGCATCTCTCTGTCAGTTCCACTGGACTCTCCTTCTCCTTCTCTGTCTCTGGGGAAGGAGACCTATCAATAGGAATCAAAGACAGAAAACAAACATAAACCAGGGCTGATCAATAGGCCGATTGTTGTTGGCAGTACTGTTACTTGTGGTCAGTTATTTCATTTATTAGATGTGAAGAGTTTTATGGCTCCGAGTTCATTTCACGGTTCAATTTAGATTTCGTGGTCTGCCTCTGCCCCTCGGGGCTTTGGGTTTATTAGGTTTACAGCCAGTACAGCAGCTTCTAGAATAAATGACTTTCTTATTACACTTGAGAGTCACTTGACACCTCAGTTGTAGTCAGTCTACTGTTATATCAAACAGTTTTCATTAGCATTCGATTAGGAGTTCATTAGCTTAATCACACAGACTGGCTAAAAGCTATTAGCAAGACACTGTTTCTCTGAAGGAAGATTCACACTTCCATTAGAGTGACTAAAAGTGTCCATGTCTCTTCATGTGTGATAGTGTGTGTACGCGAGCGTGTAAGTGTGTTTCAGACCTCTCTATGCCTTCTTCCTGTTGGAGATTGAACAAGAGAGACGGCACGATTTTGTCCATGTGTTGAGGGTCCCAAATATTTGCCTGCAGTTCATCATTGACAGTTTTCCTCACCACCCCCTGAAGACCCCTGATCCCTGCCATACGAATCCTTACACACACACACACACACACAACACAAACAGACTTCAGTCACATTTATGAGACATGTGGATTTATACATGACTATTTTTATTAATGTGCACTGCATGGTGCAGTTCACCCCCTGATGTATGAATTATTAAATAAAGGAAACATTTTACCTTTTATATCAAAAGCAGAATATATCATTTCTAATCTTGTTCTACTCAATCCCTGAGCAGAGAATATTAAATTGTATCAGTATCTGAGGCAAAATCTCACCCACACACACTCTCATGCAGGCACGTGCACATACTCGTGCATATCCTTTTTGAATATCCCTATTGCTCTATGTTCACAGTAAGTCATAATTATGGATAATACGGTTTAATTAATTACATATGAACATTATTATATACACAACATTATTATTATTATTCATAATATAAATTTTACTTGTATTATTACTTTTATTTATTATAATATATTTAATTTCAAGGTTAGGAAATTAAACAATCATAAAGTTCTTAATGCTTTATAACTTTCGACAGAAATGTTGCACATATGTTGTCTTAAAAAACACAATGACATTTCATGACAACAGTCACACACTTAAAAATATAAATATAAGATTTTTGTTTCAAGGAGAAACTAGATTTTCAACATTCATAATTTTGGGTGTTAAAATCTTCCCCTGTTTGAAATACGGGAAAGAGGTGCTCACTTTGTGCGACTATCTGGATCCTCATAACTGGAATGGCACATCTCACTGAAGCGTGACACAAAGAAATCGTAGCTACGATGGTATGATGCTGTGTCCTCCTCTATGTTCGCAAACTTCACAAACTTAAAGAGAAAGAGCAGAAAAATAGAGATAGTTTGATTACACTTTATATTAGGTGGCCTTAACTACTATGCACTAACATAAAAAGATAATGGATTTCTTGTAAAACTACATTCCTACATTTACTGCTAATGAGTTTCAGAGTTTGAGGTATGGTTAGCTAAGGCTTGGGTTACAGTTGGGTGTAAAGTTAACATTGTAACTACAAATGTTAATTAAATGCAAGTACTTTAACTGTTATTACAATGTATGTATATAATAATGTACATTATATTTTTTACATATAAACGATGCTTAAATGTGGGGTAAGTGATTTTTCAAAAACGCTTTAGAAAACTGATTCGGGCCGAGTAGCAAAACAAACTTGTAGCAATCAGCAGTAAGGGGCGTGTCTACTCATGATGTGGAGGAGAGAGAGTTCAGTGCACAGGACGGACATTAGAGAGCCGAGCGACAGAAAGATAGAGATGGCGGATAAAAAACAAAAGAGGAAAACGTCTACGGAACAAAAGAAGGCTTAAGGCAATAAGGCAAGAAGTAGGACCCGTGTAAATATCGAATCAGCTTTCCAGCGCTGGAGAGAAATCAAGGAGCGGGAAGGCCTGCAATCGGACGCCGAGGATGCTTTGTTTCTTCTCGATTGGTAAGTGTAACACCGTGTCTGCGCCGCAACAGCTAAAGTCTGTCTAGTACACTGGATGCGACAAAGCGACCGTTGAAAATAATTTGAAATTTGTGTCAATACGTCATGAATAGAATGCAGCAGTAGTTTTCTGTCGGGGATTTGTCGTGTCGCGACGCACCGCATCCAGTGTAGACCATAGATATGTATATACTGTATATATCTATGGTGTAGACAGCATCACTGATTATAATTTGTCGCGCCACGCCACTCGCGTCCGGTGTAGACACGGTGTAACATTGGTTTTGCTTAGTTTCACAGTACTAATCGTTGCCTGTGTTGCGTACTTATGTGTGGGGCAGAGCTATCAAAATAGGGGCGAGACCCTTTAGTACATTTCAAATGTCAACATTGGCTACCAGAAATCACTTACCCCACCTTTAAATGCGAAAAGATCTAAATGGGAAGAGAAAAATTTCCCATTTTGTCAAAGACCGCACATCCAATCAAACTCTACATTATTTTTGTGTAAATTCACCTGTTACTTTATAGAAGCTAATCATGCAGATCCAACATGGACAGGTTGTGTGACATGCCTTTGTCTTCAAAAACTATTAAAATAATTTAATAATTATAATTTTTTTAAATATAAAAAATATGACTCTGCTTCATTAAATAAATGGTTTTTGCCACAACATGTTTTGTTTGATGAACTATTGGCTGCTAAGAACATGAAACTATTGAATTCAAGAAGCATTTAGAAGCCAAACAACCAATATTGCAGAAGCTTAATTATGCAAATTTGCATATTGATGGGCCTATGCCGTTCAATGTTTCAAGACATTTTTTGTCAATTTTGATACTGTGTTGAGTCAGCACTTGATGTCCAGTGTAGTCCTGAAGCAAAAGCAGTCGAGAACCACTGCTGTAAGGTATCCTAATCTGTATTTATGCAGTTAATGTACATTACAGTACAACAGATTAGGATCTTCCTGATTAGGATATCTGAAGATGTGAGATTAGCAGCGGTTATCCAGTGTGCTACTACTGACCACTAAAGTACGACACCAACACAAAACCTACAGAGTATCATCACGCTGTTAAACTCAGATGAAAACTAAACATTCGCACAGCTTTCAACATTTGTGGGCGCCACGCTTTAAGCCCTGCCCCATCTGGCCTCTATCTGTGAAAGTAATCTCTTTTTAATCTTTAAGCCCTTATATTTTAGAAGCATCAGATGTGAGCGTTTTTGAAGTTGAGAACTATATTTCCATAAGCACGTGAGTTGGGCTAGTCAGTGGAAAGCTTTCAGGAACCATGTTGAGGTTTCACATTACTATACAGAGGATAAATTCATCTTTGTTTTGAAAGCTTGTCATGTAAAATAAAATAACATTAGCTGGAATGGGTCTATACTGAATGAACATGGCCTGTATAATTCAGGTAAATGGGAAGGTCTGACATGAAGTAATGGAATAAGTGCAATATTTAAATACAGAACTAATAAAAAAGTACAACACATATAAAAATGTTTATAATAGACTTTAAACATACAATAAATGTTTTGAAAAAACAGCCAAAATAATGTAATTCTAGTATTAAATACTATTGTATTATTGCTAAAATAAAAAAGTGATGCCTGTGTAGCTGTAGCCTTATCTTCTTTATTAGGTATTTTTATACAGATTTTAATATACATTTTATATAAATATATACTTTTTTGATTACATAATTAAATAGCTTTCTAATTTAATGATTACCCCGATGGTCAGATTAGATTTAGGTTTACTTTGGTGGTTTAATTTATAATCTACATATTAGGGCTGTCAAACAATTAATCGCGATTAATCGCATCCAAAATAAAAGTTTTTGTTTACATAATATATGTGTGTGTATGTACTGTGTATATTATATATATATATATATATATATATATATATATATATATATATAAATAAATACACACACATACAGTATATATTTTGAAAAT
>NW_015505337.1:885408-968304 GCF_001515645.1 Sinocyclocheilus grahami
TACAGTGGGGCAAAAAAGTATTTAGTCAGCCACCAATTGTGCAAGTTCTCCCACTTAAAAAGATGAGAGAGGCCTGTAATTTTCATCATAGGTATACCTCAACTATGAGAGACAAAATCAGAAAAAAAAATCCAGAAAATCACATTGTAGGACTTTTTAAAGAATTTATTTGAAAATTATGGTGGAAATAAGTAGTTGGTCAATAACAAAATTTCATCTCAATACTTTGTTGTTCAAAATAACAGCATTTATTTTAAATAGAAATTCTTTGAAACATCACTTTTGTACAATTTAATGCATCCTTGCTGAGGATATATTTTATTTTAAGACTAGACGAGACTGAAAATTCAGCTATCACAGGAATAAATTACATTTTAAAATATACTGAAATATAAAATAATCATTGTTTTAATTAATTATATATATATTCTTAATTTGTAACTGAACTGAACAAGACTGAAAGCAGCAGTATATTTAGGAGATGTGACACTGTGGGGATTTGATTGGCAAGGAGGGCTTTATATTTAATATAGTTTGGATGTGCTTGATTGAGGTGAAGCCAAAATGTTACAGCTTTGCACTCTGTGCAATCAGGCGGATTGAGCTTTTGAAACTTCTTAGTTCTGGTCTGATCCTCCGAGATCACTGCAAGACTGACTCCTGAACCCATGGTGTTGATGCAGCAGCCACATCTCCCTCTGTACTGCAGAGATGCCCGGCTCAAGCTAGATTTATCAAGTGATCATTTCCACATGGTGTTCTAAATCTGTAACTACATCAATAGGGGCTGTAAGTGAATTATGACAGGCAGAAAATTTCACTCACTGAGTTAGTGCCCAGGATCTGTAAATTGGGTTTGTCTGCCTCCAGCAGCTTTCGCACCATAGTAAGGAAACTTTCCACAAAAAGGTTTATACTCTGACAGTGACAGGCCATCAGCAGCTGGTCCAATGCCTCCATCGCAATACAAACATACCTGTGAGACACACACAAACATGACACTGCCCAGTGATGATCACAGATTATTATGTCGGGTATAAATCAATTAATAAATTTGGTGTTATGTTAGAATCATTATTATACTCATTCCTTTTGTTCTTGTAATATTTTGAATTGTTTTTAGCTTTATTTTTTTGTTTCCATTTAAATGTTTAGTTTTGAAATGTTGCTGTATGCATTTGTAATTTGAATTTCATTTCTTTTATTTTCTTAAATGTGTATACTGTATATATAGTATTTATAGAGTTTTAGCTTTTAGTTTTAATTACATTTTCTTATTTGTAAGTCGCTTTGGATAAAAGTGTCTGCTAAATGACTAAAAGTAAAGTAAGTAAAAGTAAAATCACAGAGCCAGACAGAAACAATCACTGCATTTTCTTCCAGTTTTTGTTTATACCCATATCTATGCCGGGCGACGTCTCTGGATAGTCTCTCTGACAGGTAGGCACCGATACGGTCTAGTTTCTCCGGAGCAGACAAGGCGTAAAAAGTAAGCTTCTCCATGTTAGCTTTCACCAAACCGTCCTTTACACAAAAAGACAAGACAGGCAGTTAGACAGAGAGCAAGAGAACATTGAAAAGAGGCCTATTAGAGAAAGACATAAGAAGAAAAATTAACCATAAAATCATTTTAAACTTTTCTCTACCCAAAAATAATCTTCCATAGATGATTGATCTTCTATTCTGAGTCTAATGCAGATCCTAATACAGATTCTTAAGCTTGTCTCATTATTCAGAAGACAGACAGATTTAAACAATTTCCATTTTTGTGCTTTAACCTCACATGATGCAATATGTGATGAGGGGTTCTTTATAAAATTAGACTTTTATTTGTAACCTGTTAAATTACTTAAAATATAATTTGCATTAAATGATCAGGGCATTTTTCATTTTACTATTTTAATTTATTTTATAGTATTATCATATATAACACCTATCTTTATTTATTTATTTTTTTCTTTCCAATTTTACAATATTTGATAAACATTACAATATTCGATTTTTAGTGCAATTTAAACTTTTCTAATAAATATCATTCAAAACTGTAAAAAGGAAATAGAAAAAATAGTGGCATACAACTACACTGTAATATACTGTATATTTCAAAGTTAAATTCATACGTTCAAGAAGTTAAAATAGATTTTAAGTATACATTTTACAAGATAATAATTTCAGTCTCTCTATTTAAAAATTGCTTCTGTGTAATTAAGGATTGAAATTTATTAGCAATTTTTTTTTCAGATTACTAAGAAAACTAAAGATGGAAAATATGTACGTTGTAAGAAATTAACCAAAACCCCCCACAAAACCACACTTTATTTCTTAATTTTAAAATACCTTTTGTAAATCATTTTTGTTTTCTCTCATATTTTCCAAACCCCAGCATGAAAATCCCTGAAACAGACAACTTGTCTGTTAAATCAGGCAATCAGGTGAGCATGCAGCAGATCTGCGATGCCACAGCGGCTCTAAAACTAATGAATGTCACCATTGAAAGCCTATGTCTACATCACTGCATTGATCACTTATGACTGATAACCACTAGAAACCTAGTGAAGCATCCCTTTCTCTGGCTCAGCTTTTATTTAATCTGACCTCACCTCAGGGTCCTCAGGAAAGATGTTATCCACCAGCCTCTTATAACGGGGTCTCAGGGCCCCACAGCATCCACAAACACCTGAAACAATGGGAGAAAGTCATTAGAGCGGCAGTAATATAAAAGAAGACCCTAACACAATAACTGAGCACACAAGGAGAGAAATAATACATGTGAAGTAAAAAAGGAAGTTTGGAAGGCTATCTCTCCAGACTCCTTTGTTTACCTCATCTCCGGGATGTAGGGCAGTATTGATTAAGAGTCTTTGTAATTATACTCAACGTGAGGTTTATTTATTGCATTGACACATTAAATGAATTAGACCTGTGTTCTGTAATCTAGTAAGTGAGGCCAGTCGATTCAGGGGAAAGGCATTAATCTGTATTTAGGAAACGTCTGCAGCTTGGTGTGCCAGTTAAATGGCTTTGAAAAGCATCTGTTGAAAGCATTTAGAATTGTTTTGGTTTTAAACCAGCACTTGAAAGCCCATTAAAGGCTTATACTGGTATATAAAGGGACACATTGTAAAAAAGGTAAAAATGATAATTTATCAATTGTCAATAATTTGATGCAAATGATTTCTGGAGAATATTAATATTTTCATTTTAAAATAAGTTTGAATATGTTAACATTAGCTACTGCGTTAGGTAATATGAACTATCAATGAACAACAGTTTTTTCAGCATTTATTAATATAGTTTAATCAGTGTTATTTTAGTATTATTTTTTATACTATTATAATATTTATGAATATTTTGAATGATCTTTTATTTTTATATTTTCAGTTTACATTTAAATTTTAATTGAAATATTAGTAATTTTGTTATGTGTTTTTGCCCTTTTTATTTATTATTATTTCTATTTAGTTGATTTCAGGAGAATAACAAAAATGTTTTATTTTAAAATAAGATTGAATATGTAACATTAGTTACTGTTCTATGTAATATGAACTATCAATGAACAACAGTTTTTTCAGCATTTATTAATATAGTTTAATCAGTGGTATTTTATTATTTATATACTATTAAAGTATTTATTAATATTTTGAATTAGCTTTTATTTTTACATTTTCAGTTTACATTTAAATTCAAATTGAAGTTCTAGTCATTTTATTGCCATTTTATGTATTATTATTTCTATTTAGTTTTAATTTATTTTTCTTTTTATTAATTTTAGGACTTAAACATATTTATTTTATTTAATTGCCAAGGCAACATTTTTAAGTTTTTCATATAATATTTAAATTTTATTTCATCTTAATTTCAATGACTGAAAATGATTTTAATAGTTTTAGTTAATAATAGCAACACTGAGATAACCTTAACTATAGCAGTGTAGCAATATACTCCATTAATACTCCATCTATCCATTTTAAACAACTTTTTTATAATTATACATGTTTTTAATGAGTTTATATTAACTGAAAGAGACTACATGGAATATATATATATATATATATATATATATATAAGAGAAAGTTTTTATATATATATATATAAGAGCAACGAAGGTCACTGCGAGTATGAATATGTAATATATGTTCTTTTAAAAATGAATTTGTCATACTGCAGGGCTATTTAAGCAAACCTGCAGGAAGGTAAAATGTGATTAAAATTGTTGAAACTCACCAGTCAATGAATCTAAAATACACAATTTTCCTTATACATTCATAACTTAAAATACTGATGCTGAATAAAAACAGTTCATATAAATTACTACCCAATTAAAACTCCACAAACATGTTTTTTCAGACACACACAAACCCACTTCTGGGTGGATGAGTCAGAAGCAGCACCTTGGCAGGACCCCTGGGAGGACAAGGCTGTTTACACCACTACCATAGTGAAAGAGCTTCGTCATGGAGGAAAGTAAACAAATCAGAGCAGGTGGAGCGATGAGACAGCAGCGCTCAACCACCCCCACAAAACTGACAAAGGCAACAAATATTAAGGATCATATCATACATGACATGACCAATACGAGCAAAATAGTGTGTATAGAAGGATATGATAGAGCAGACAGATATTAAACTACCTACAGTATATCTATCAGTTTACAAAACTCACTCAACTTTGTTTTTCAAATGCAACACAAGGTCGGCGTAGGTTTATTGACTCAAGCCTGCTGTCCGACTAGCTATTGTAAAGCTGCCGTTTACCGAGATCATGATTGGCAATTCCGCTCTGATTGGATGGACCGGAGAGGAGCTGGAGTGTGAGTCACACATTGGCACACCTGCTAGTGTTTTGACACTTCAGCGTGACACCTCTACGCCTAAAGCAACTGAAGCAGAAGCAAAAGAAAAAAAACCTGACAGTGGACACTGAATATTTCCACCCACACACTCAAGACTGCAGTAGATTATCTCATGCTCTCCCAGTTCCCTTTCAGTCGACGTCACGTCGGTGACTGACAAATTGGGATCTCGCTTAGAGAGACCAATCCGCTTCGAGTGTAAACTAAACGAGCCAATGCACATTGGCGTGCGATAATTGCATCCAGCTGCCACTGATCACAGCGTGAGCATAAAAAGACAGCCGGTGCGACGCATACCAGCTTTTCGCTTCGGAGCCTAGCGACAACATCGTTCTGCTCCTACCAAATTGCTTCGTGTGTGACGAGTCTAGCGCGCTCTAGGGAGCTTTTTGTGTTGCGGACGGTGCTTCAGCGGTGGTCGTTTCTGTGTCGAGTGGGTTGCGCACTTCAGGCTGCACTACCCCCTGTCGTTCTGCAAGCGGCCATTTCCCCTGTGCGCCTCAGCACCTAAAAGAGCATTTCCCTGAAAGAACCTATTTCTCTAAAAGAGCTTACACGGGTGCGTCTTTGTAAAGACGACGGATCGTCTTTTTAAAGATGCCGTTTCACCCGTGCGTTTCTGGATGCGGTCGTTACCTGGCGCTGGGTGATGGTCACGATCACTGCCTCATGTGTCTGGGCATTAAACACGCTGAGGTGGCGTTTGTGGAGTCATGTTGAGGCAACCAGTTGAGGAACGCGCTGGGCCCTCTTCTAAGAGCGTACCAGCGGTAACCTTCGGTGCTCCTCCCGACGACCGGATGTCGGTCACTGCATCGGAGAGAGAGCTCTCTGGAGAGGAAGATTCGGCTGCGCTGCCGCCCTCTGGGATGGTGGCAAGGCCTGAATCGGATCCGGAGATGTCGGCTATGCTTTCCCGGGCCGCCGAGAGGGTAGGGCTCGAGTGGAAACCTCCACCACATCCCGAGCCCTCAAGGTTGGACGATTGGTTTCTCGGGGTGGCACGCGCTGGTTCTCAGCGCCCCGCCTTTCTTCCTGGAGGTGCATGAGGAGCTCACCAGGTCATGGACGGCACCTTTTACTGCCACAAACCGACCTGCTGGTTCCTCCTCCCTCACCACCCTCGATGGGGGTGCAGCTAGGGAGTATACGGCGATCCCCCCCGGTGGAGCAGTCAGTAGCGACGCAA
Organism: Sinocyclocheilus grahami; assembly: GCF_001515645.1. Classification (NCBI taxonomy): domain Eukaryota; kingdom Metazoa; phylum Chordata; class Actinopteri; order Cypriniformes; family Cyprinidae; genus Sinocyclocheilus; species Sinocyclocheilus grahami. Next base: position 891,450 of record NW_015505337.1, read on the forward strand.
GTTGTGTCCTAAGACCGCCTCCTCCTGGCAGGGTAACCTGCCGCTCCCCTCCCAGGCCTGTAGGCATTTGTCTAGTCTGGCCGGCGGTGCTTATACGGCTTGTGGAGAAGCTGCCTCCGCCTTACACGCTATGGCGTTACTGCAGGTTCATTAGGCCAAGGCACTGAAGGACCTGCACGAGGGTGGTCACGATCCGGAAGTTCTGAAAGAGCTCCGAACTGCTACTGACCTCACGCTCCGAGCAACGAAGGTCACTGCGAGTTCTCTGGGTCGTGCGATGTCCACACTTGCGGTCCAGGAGCGCCATCTCTGGCTGTGTCTGATCGACATGAGGGACGCCGACAAAGTTCAGTTCCTCAATGCCCCTGTGTCCCAGAACCGGCATCTTCGGAGACGCGGTCGAGAGTTATATATATATATATAAATCGTGTGATATTAAAAAAGACATAATTGTTACTGAATTAAGACCAAGACAATTGATTACAATTGTTAAAAGTAATGTACTTAAAAAAAAAAAGGCTTTTATTTTCACTGAACTAAAGCCAAAACAAATTATTCAAATTATTCAAACAGATTTATTAATTTTATGAATTAGTTGGTAATCATAATAAATGTTTTGTTTTTATTTTATTTATTAATAATGGAAATTGAATAAACTGGTAAAATATTAGTGCATTAAAACAAGATATTTATATTTTGTTTTTTATTTAATTTAAATAATTGGCTCTTATTTGTCACTGATGTAAAGCCAAAACAAATAATAAAAAATATTTTTTTATTTTATTTATTAATTGTTATAATTAATTTATATAATAATAATTATTATTATTAAATAATTGTTGCGATTTTTGAACCATGCTTAGTCTAGCTCAGTTTCCAGAGAGTTCATCCTAATAAAAAATATAGCGTGAATTCTCCTGAGATATTTTGGAGCATCTGCCACATTCATGAATATACTGTCAATGAATCATTAGGCAATGTTAAGACAAGGAGGAGATAAAGAACAAACATTTACATGTAAGTTTTCAACAGACAACCAAGTGATTTGCAAGAAATCACAATCATCTGTCCATTTGTGCTCCCAAAACCGAAGGTATTGATGAGCATCCCAGCATGGCAAGAAGTAAATATTAAGTCCATAAATCCAAGCACCATACAAGATGAGCATCCCTTATAAATAAAGCAAGAAGTGAATATTAAGTATATATACCCAAGCTCCATAGAAGATGAGCATCCCTTATAAATAAAGCAAGAGGTGAATATTAAGTGTATAAATCCAAGCTCCATACAAGATGAGCATCCCTTCAACATAATCATAAGTAAAGCAAGAGGTAAATATTAAGTTTATAAATCTGAGCTCCAAACACAAGCTGCAGGAACTGCTTTACTAGTACTGTATTAGCTACATTTATAAAACGCAAGCGCTTTGGCATTCTGTTTCTCGGACAGGGTGGTAAATATAACCTTCACAGTTCCCCATGGTTTACAACCCTCATAATTCTCTGATGGCTGTGTACTCACCTCTATCATTCACCTGGCACAATCTACTGACACTGACTGTGCCCAGGGGCCAAAATATCTGCTTTAGTATTTTAACTTATTATATCAGAATTCTACATTTGATAACAATGTTAATAAATACATGTAAAATGTTATGCTCAAAAAGCACAAACAACTAAATCATTTATATCAGGAGTGTAGCATTATCACTAGGGAAGTAAGTACATACTTTGTTGCCAAGAACAACTCTATACACACATCTGCAATCTGCATACGCTGCAAAACAAAGGCTATAGCTGGCACAGTGACAAAGAAGATTATGTCATAATAAAGAACTAGTTGTGCTCGGATGTGCTACTATGGCTTATATGATATCCTCCAAGCTGGTAGGGATACTAGAAGACATCCAGCTTTAATAGGGCTTTGTTAAGAAATTACATAACACACAACTCACTATGCAATGCATGTGAATGAATCAAACTCCATGTTGTGGCGGCTACAGTATGGAAAATCAATCTTTCCGAAACACAAAAAGCAGACTCTGGGCACTGTCTCTCTCGCAATGACGCAGCCACTCTAAATACGGTTCCCCTGAATTGTTGGAGCTTCTTGAAATGACAGCTATATTTAGCATATCAGCCATCACAGATGCCATATCCCTTCAGATTGCCCAAAACAGGACACACTATCAAAGCCACTCTCATAGGGAAGTGTCACAGGGAAAAGCAGAACTACAGAGAGGGAACTTCATTCTAGGCCGAATAATGTAGCCTATTCATTTACTTCTTTAACCTTGTCACTGTAAGCTCTACTTCCATGAGCATCTAGTTAATCTAAAACTATTATTTGCATACCCAGGACTCTGTATGAGAATGACGTTGTGCCTTTTTGAAGAAGCTTAGTTAAAGTGTTTCAGTAATACTATTAAAACATTACATATTATGCCCCAAAACAGTTTGCAGTTGTGGCCAAAATGTAAATCTACATAACACGCAGTGAGGTCCAAATCTCTGGGGAAAAAATGTGAAAATCTAGGATTCAAAATATAATTTAAACTTGGATCAACAGAAAAATTTAGGATTCCGAAAATTACAATTGAAAAAAAAAAATAACTTTATTACATAAAATTGTGATATACTAATCCTCCAAAGTTAAGGGGTTGGTAATATTTTTGTATGTTTTTAAAATCTCTTTTGCTCAGTAAAGCTGCATTTATTTGCTTACAAACACAGTAAAAAGATAATACTGTGAAATATTATTACCATTTTAAATAACTGTTGTCCGTTTTAATATATTTTAAAATGTCATTTGTTTCTGCAATGGCAAAGCTGATTTTTTTTTCCAGCATCATTACTCAAGTCTTCAGTGTCACTTAACCTTGTCACTGTAAGCTCTACTTCCATGAGCATCTAGTTAATCTAAAACTATTATTTGCATACCCAGGACTCTGTATGAGAATGACGTTGTGCCTTTTTGAAGAAGCTTAGTTAAAGTGTTTCAGTAATACTATTAAAACATTACATATTATGCCCCAAAACAGTTTGCAGTTGTGGCCAAAATGTAAATCTAAATAACACGCAGTGAGGTCCAAATCTCTGGGAAAAAATTTTGAAAATCTAGGATTCAAAATATAATTTAAACTTGGATCAACAGAAAAATGTAGGAAAAAAATAGAAAAAAAAAATAACTTTATTACATAAATTTGTGATATACTAATCCTCCAAAGTTAAGGGGTTGGTAATATTTTTGTATGTTTTTAAAATCTCTTTTGCTCAGTAAAGCTGCATTTATTTGCTTACAAACACAGTAAAAAGATAATACTGTGAAATATTATTACCATTTTAAATAACTGTTGTCCGTTTTAATATATTTTAAAATGTCATTTGTTTCTGCAATGGCAAAGCTGATTTTTTTTTCCAGCATCATTACTCAAGTCTTCAGTGTCACATGATCCTTTAGAAATCATTCTAATAAACTGATTTGGTACTTAAGAAATATTTCTCATTATTATCAATGTTGAAAACAGTTGTGCAACTTAATATTGTTGTGGAAACCATGATACATTTTTTCAGGATTCTTTAATTTAACAGAAAGTTAAAAATAACTGTTTTTTATTGAAATAAAAATATTTTGTGAGCAGTTTAACGCATCCTTGTTGAATGAAAGTATCAATTCCTTAATTTAAAAAAAAAATCTTACTGACCCTAAATGTTTTGATTGGTAACATATGGGATTCTAGGCCACAAATCTATATATTTGTAACATTGACCATGTGAAATTAGTTCATTTATTAATTACATTTTTCACTCAGTGTCAATATGATAATATACATTTTAATTAAAAAATATATTTTTTTAAACATTTTTTTCAAATATTTTTTTAGTCAAATCAATTAGTTTTGTTATACTAGTCAACCATAAAAATATTCACATGATATGCCATTGCTGATTAACTAATCTTTTGAACTCTTTAAGTAAAAAAAGGCATAGCATAATCGATCAGCATACATAACTGACTTGATCCTACATTCTCTCGAAAAGCTGATTTACCTGACATGAGTGAAAAAATTTGAGTGAAATAGTCAGGCTGTTAAAAATGTAATCGATCTGGTTTTGAAGCGCTAAAGCCAGTCGCACATCTCTAAGGCATCCACGCTCTGAGAAATCAAAGTCGCAGCCTGACTGCATGCAGCTTGTTCGACTCATCCTCAACCATGCATGCTGGTCAGAGAAAATAATATGAATACAGCAGGAAATATAATATGTGTACATGCAAATGTACAGTTAGTGTAAATAGCTGAACGTTGCAGTAGGTCTGTGTGTTTTAGTAGTGTGTGTTTGAGTATTTGGTGCAAAGTAGTGTGGATGAAGCTAAGATGAAGCTGAAATGAAAGATGAAATGAAATATGCACAATAAATAGAGCAGAGCTGCAATACTGCATGCAATCTGTTGCTTCAGCATCATTCTGCTGTCATTGCCATAATCTCCTGTGATGCACATGAATCTTTCCTTCCTAAAAACACAGGCAGGGAATTACCATATACACATAATCATGCACTCACACAATCGCCCTTACCGTACATTGATGGAAAACCTGATGAAATTCTGTTCTTTGCCTGAAGCCTCTTTCTCTGTCACATAGCCAGAGAGAGAGGGAGAGAGAGAGACACACGCTCTCACAGACACTCAATCACACATGCACGCTCTCATACGGCGCATGTGACCGGGCTCCAATGACCTTGGATTTTCCAAACAACAAGGCACAGCTTTCCCTCTATCAGGAACAATGCTGTTTTAACACACAGGTGCACACACACGCACACGAATACACACTCACACACACTCCTGCACGCATGCAGCCCCTCCTCAGCAAAGATGAACACATTCACACACCTCCTGACCATTCAACAATGAGAGAGACAGAGGGGGAGGGAGATGAGGAGGGCATTAGAGCGATGGAGAGGGTGCAGACACAGGATGAGAGGGAAGGAATCAATTGGTGCAGCCATGCGTCAATCAACTAGAACCCCGCCTGCAGCTGCCCATCCTCTCTGGTAGTATTTGATTGTCGCCTGTTATTTTTGTTGCTTTTTTTGCACTGTTTTTATAATGAATAAAACATGCATGATATCTTATAAAGAGAGTCTAATAAAAGATACATTTTGTTTAGAGACTTTAATATTGCATTTGATTTAAAAGGGAATGTTGTATACATCAGAAGAACAAAATTCCACTTTGTCTAATTAATGAAATTCTAATGCATGTTGTTTTATTTTTGGGGCTTTTTGTTCTACTGTTTTTAACCAAATGAAATTATATTAATAAATCCTTTTTTTTTTAATCCATATCTACAATATAGTATACTGTGTGTTTGTTTTCTACCCTGGGCTGATTGGAGAAGCTCTAGCGTCTAATCCATGGCAATCCAACTGGTTGAATTATGGCAGCATATTGCCAACCACCATTTATTATTTTTTGCAGTTGTTAAATGTTGTATGAGCATTCTTAGATCAAAAAAATCATGGATCAAATTCAGAATCAGGCTATTTCAAATCATCAAATGTAAATAAAGTGCTCATGAGCTATAAATGAAAACAATTGCATGTAAAAACAACAAAAACAGAAATATATAGTGAAAAAATATGCTTACCACCTCCAACCTGATGGTCCAGCAGAGTACTGCAATCCAAGAGTAGTCGTCTTGGATTTGGCAAATCTGGGAGACCTGAAAAATTTGGAAAACATGGAAGTGGCATCTTCTCGCTATACTAATGAGAATAATATATATTCCTGTAATCGAACCTATTCTATATCTGAATCCTTTTTTGGAAAGCATGGGAGTCCCAGACTACTAGTTTTAGACCTGTAAACTTTCATCCACTGTAGGCTATGTTAATGAGAGCCTCCCTCCCCCCATGCATTGGTTTGTTGCACTCTCTCTCTCCATCCCATTGTCACTCACTTGGCTCAGGAACTTTATATAGAGTTCCAGCAGCTTTTTATATCCCGCTTTTTGCCTTTAGATCTTATTTTAGGACATTACATTTACTGTCAATTTTATATATATATATTTAAACTGTAGTATGAATTGATTTACGCGAATCGGTTCTTCTGAACAATTCATTTTAAAGAACCGGTTCTTTAAAAAAAACACTGAATCACCCTAAAACATTACAATAAAGCCATTTGTAACCACATATTCTTGTTAATGATTGATGCTTGTTTTATTAAGTGTATTTAATGTGTCCCAGTTTGCACTTATATTAAACACTAAACGCTTGACTGAAAATATTTTGAACGATTTAATAAAATACGCGATATTAAAAACAACTCGTATACACATTTCTTCGTATGATCAAACGACCATACCATCAAATCGTAAGCACAGATTCAGCTTTAAGAGTAGCATAACTTACTTTTCGCTCCATATGTCAAATGTTCGGTTCATTGAAATTTCTCGTAATCAGTTTACTCATCTTTTCTCGACACGTTACGAGTCGGACATGTTAGAAAGAGTTTTTGATTCAGTCGTGAACAGAGGCGGACAGTAACTAAGTACATTTACTTGAGTATTGTACTGCATGATTTATCATGTGTATGCACTTGATTAAGTGTGTTTAAAAGTAATATTAAAATAATGTGTAGACAAAATGTTTCTTTTTATTACACAATGTAATGGAGAATTGTTTTTTGTTATTGCTCTATGCATACATCTAACTAACCACAGTGTGGTAGTATTGAGTTGCTGTCCATGTAACGTCCTCCCTGAAGAACCTGATGGCATCAGCGTTTAACATTTGTCAATAGAAATTGATCACAGGCTTGTGATGGCTATGAGAGTCTGTTGTTGGAGGGAATTGATGTTGTGTGTTTTACAGGTCCGCAATGAGTTTTATAAGGACTCTCAGGGGGTGATTCTGGTCTATGATGTTGGTCTGAGGGAGAGTTTTGACGCTCTGGACAGCTGGCTCACAGAGATGAAGCAGGAAATGGGCTCACAGGTCAACATGGAGAACATCATCTTCATTGTGTGTGCCAACAAGGTGCCACTAGTGTTTAAATATCTATTGTGTTATCTGTGATTTATGTGAGAGAATGTTATAAAGTGTGGTCTCTGACCCGTAAAGGTTGACCTGACAAAAAGGCGAGTTGTGGATGAGAGTGAGGGGAGACTTTGGGCCGAGAGCAGAGGATTTCATTACTTTGAAACTTCTGCTCAGAGTGGTGAAGGCATCAATGAAATGTTTCAGGTATGTACTCACATACAACTCTTTTCATTTGACTACCCTGCTGTTTTGTTTTTTAAAGAATGACTGTTCTTTATTTATTATGTGTCCACCTCCACAGGCCTTTTTCTCATCCATAACTGATATGTGTGAAAATGGAGGGAAGAGACCCACTCCAGAGGTCAATGTAGGTTTTACTAAAGAGCAGGCCGACACCATCCGACGCATCCGCAACAGCAAAGACAGCTGGGATATGCTGGGGGTTAAACCTGGGGCCACAAGGTAAATTGTATGCTTAATGTGTCTGCTTGTGCTGCTGAACTTTTGTATATCATAATCTGGATGAATGGCTATTTAGATATTACCTTTTGCTCTGTATAATGGGCTCTGTTGTACAGTATCAGGTTAATGAACTAAATGATAGCTTTCCGCCACTCACACATTTATTTAATCAAAAATAGTCAAAAACAGTAAAATATTATTACATTTACCTGAAATATATTACTTTAAATATTATTACAATTTAAAATAACCGTTTTCTCATATAATATGTTTTAAAAATGTAATTTATTCCTGTGTTGGCAAAGCAGAAATTACACCAGGCTTCAGCGTCACATGATCTTTCAGAAATCAGTCTAATATGCTGATTTGGTGCTCAAGATACATTTTTTACCATTATTGATGTTGAAAACAGTTGTGATGCTTAATATTTTTGTAGAAACTGATTTATGAATTTTTTCAGGATTCTTTGATGAATAGAAAGTTAGGAAGAACAGCATTTATTTTATACTATGGCATTTAAAAAATAATAAATCTAAGATTACAAGATTAAAGTCATAATATTTGGAGAGAAAGGTCAAAATTACGAGAATAAAGTCTAAATAATTGTGACTTCTCAAAATATTTCGAATTTATTCTTGTGATATGACTTTAATCTCGTAATCTTCGATTTTTTAGTATTTTTTAACGTGGCACTAAAACGCTGTTGTAATTTTAAATAGAAATAGAAAATAGAAATCTTTTGTAGCATTATAAATGTCTTTGCTGTCACCTTTGATCAGTTTAATGCATCCTTGCTAAACAAAAGTATTCATTTATTAAAAAAAAAAAAATCTTTCTGACCCCAAACTTTTAAACAGTAGTGTATGTATATATGCATTTGCATGATGCAGTGTATCAGATGCAGTTTTGTTAATGCCTGACAGCAGTGGTTTGGCAATGTTATACAGTTGATTTATTGAATAATTTCAGATTTGCTTTTTGTATATTATAAATTTATTTAATGGTGATTTAGCAATGGACTGAAAAAATAGTGCCTGGTGTGGATATCTAAAGAGCATGCATGGTAGCTGATGGTTGATAAAATGCCATACATGCCATGTAATATTTCACAAAATTTCATAATTATAAAAAAATACATGTATTAAAAAAAGTTAAATTAAATTGACTATATTATATAGGCCCCTGGGCTTTGTTCTCTAAACATTTTTAACCAGCCCTAAACAGCTGCGTTGTTTGTTATAACATTGTTATACATTATGGCATCAAAAATTAGGATTGCAGCACTAATCAGCCAAATATAGAAAAATTTTCGGGCGATCATTTAAAAATAGCAGATATCACTAGTGCAAGCCCTGTTGGTTTTGTATTTGGATTGGGATGTTGATTTGGCTCTGTTTTCTTAAACCCCACTTAACCTCTCTGAAGTTATAAGTCAATTGATGTTAATATAGGTTAGTGCGTTCCCATCTTTGTTTAAAGGGGTCATATGATGCTTTTTTAAAGATCATTATTTTATGTATTTGGTGTAACAAAATATGTTGACATGCTTTAATGTTCAAAAAACACATTATTTTTCAAATACTGTACATTATTGTAGGTCCTCTATGCCCCGCCTCTCTCAAACGCTTTGTTTTCTACAAAGTCCCTCCTTCCGACAAGTGCAGTCTGCTCTGATTGGCCAGCTGACCCAGTGCATTGTGATTGGCCGAACACCGCAAGCACTCGTCGGAAATGTAACGGCCCTTACCATAATCACGAGCTTCATCTTTCAAAATAAATGTAAAGACAGAGCCCAAAAGGGGAACAGAGTTGCGTGACAGACACAGTGATGAAGCTGGTATGTGTTTCTTTGCAGTACACAAGCCACGGTTAAGACAGCTGACTCCACTGTGATGTGACCCCCTATCTCACTCGCTCGCTCGCACACTCTCTCGCTCGCTCTCTCTCGTACACACACACACAAAACTCCGCATTTGAACAGTCAATAGCAAATATTTAAACTAATAACAAAACAGTAGCTGATTCAGAAGCGCCAGATTGTCATAGCAAAGTCAGAATGACCTCCTCTCCTAGGTTCACGAAACTGTCGTCCATAAAATGCATTGCTGTTCTGTTGTAAGTAATCTTAAAGATTCCTAAATGCATCTACTTTCGGAAGGCCAAATAAAGTGCTTTTGCTTTCGCCTAGAAACACACAGCGTCTCCCTGACATGGCTGCTTCAACACTAACTGCGGTTACTGAAACCACGCCTTCTTTCTTTGCGTGAACATTTGGGCGGCATTATGCTAATATTTCCACATAGTGATGTAGATATGTGGGGGCGTGTTAGAACGAGCCGTTTTAGGAGGGCGTAGCAGAGTCTTAACTTTGATAAAGAATATCTCTTTGGTTTTGAGACTTTAGTCTTTGCAACTTCAGGGATCTTTTCTATGCACAATCAGCTTGTAACACTCCAAAGAGAAAGGAAAACTTGAAATCGCATCATATGACCCCTTTAACACATACACAATGCCCACTAGTGACAAAGGACATAATGTGTTTTATGTGGCTTCAATAACCTTTAAAGTTAGTATTTACTACCCTGTTCCCTGAAATATTTAGTAGAATGCCAGATGCTTAAAAGCAAGCAACAAATAGTTATTACCGTTTGATACTGTTATTTCCCATTTAATTATATTGTCTCAGTATTTTTGATACAACACTGCTGGTTGTGTTAGCTTGGCTGGTTTAATCATGTGGGTCAGATCTTTAGAGAATGCCTTCAATCCAATTACCTCCCTAAATTCTCTCCTGCCATCTTAATCAGCCTCTTTGAGATTTCCATAACACCCTGAGAAACCAATCATGAGCTTGTCATGTCATTCCTCATTCCCAGCCAATCACAATCCTTGTACGGAGCCAAGCCTATCTTCATTAGCTGATTCTTCACCGTGATCCCTCTTTAGTGGGACCACAGTGGTTTGCTATATCAGCATTTTAAAGGCCTGTTTGATGTGTGCAAACTGAGACTAATAGGTTTTTCTCCTTTTCCGGTTGTAGGGAGGAAGTCAACAAGGCATACAGGAAGTTGGCTGTACTGTTGCACCCGGACAAGTGTGTGGCCCCAGGCAGTGAAGATGCCTTTAAATCAGTGGTTAACGCTCGCACATCCCTGCTCAAGAATATCAAGTAGGAGCGTGTGCTCACACACAAGTGCATCTCACATGGTTTCCATTATAAACACACCCTCCACATCGTGTCTTGAGATTTGCCATAAAACAGATTGTTTTCATCTTCATTGTGCCATCTGAATATTAGTCTTCTTTTTTTTTTTTTAAATGAACATTCTTTTTGTTTGTTTCGATTGCTTGCTGTGGTGTTTTGCTTGTTGAATTTGTATCAATTATATATTTATTTATTATTTTGATTATTAAATGTGCATTAAAAACAGTTGTCAGGGTAGTTTAAATATGCTATCAGAATGTTTGAAGTACAAATAACATTGTAGCACCACGAAAGTGTTGTCTTTTTCACCTCAAGATTTCATCAAAAACCAACAAATGACTCTCTTTAAGGCTGAAACTTAAACACGTTCCCTTGTTTTAAGTTGATCAGCTTCACATTGCCATTAGTTGGAGTTGGAGAATTACCTCACATTTGCAGAGTTCCCTTCTCAGTGAAGATTACGCTTAAGACACATGGAGAAGCCTCTGGACTTCAGCAAAGACTTAGTAACAGTGGAGTTTGACACAGTCACCACAGCTGTCCTGTTTATAATGTAATATACATGTTGATGTCAAAAGTTGTAGTAGGGAAACAACAATAATGCTGTAAAGTGTGTATCTGTCAGGCCTCAGCCCAGATCATGTGCACGTCACATCATCTTGGAGCGTGAAGATGACATTGGTGAACCCTTCCTTTTCCCAGTCTGTCCTGTGACTGTTGTGTTGTTTTGCTCCCATAGACGTACAGGTGAAAGACCACTTATTTACCAACTTATTTGTGAGGCAGACTCATGCTGTTGTTTAATCCCGACGAACCTCGCAGGGACGCCATGACCTACATGGATGGTTCCCAGTTTTTCCTCCGCTTCACCTTAGCTCACTCCAAAGAGGAGGAAAAGCATGAGAAGAAAATGTAACTTGTCTAATACCTTTGCATCAGTGCAATATAACAGTGCATTTTTGTTCAAAAATAAATACATAAAGTAATTTTTATGTAAGTCTATTTAGATTTAACACTAGATTTTACTCTGTAGAATGTCACGTCTGAGAATAGTTTCAATAGATAGTATATAAATCAACCTGTTAAAATAAGTATGTGTCATGCACATGCAGTTTGTTAATTGCATGTTAACTTATAGGTACTATATATATATATATATATATATATACATTCTGAGTTTTTCTGTCAATATGGGGTGCTGTGTGTACATTAATGAGGAAAAAAAGTTAACTTAAATGATTTTAGCAAATGGCTGCAATATAACAAAGAGTGAAAAATTTAAGGGGGTCTGAATACTTTCCGTACCCACTGTATATATATATGTGTGTGTATATATATAATATTCGTTTTTGTACCAAACATGGTTGCATTGAATTGATCAAAAGTGCAAAGACAATTACATTGTTACAAATTATTTTTGTTTCAAATAAATGCTGTTCTTTTGAACTTTTATTAATCAAAGAATCCTGAAAAAAAAAATGTGTCATGGTCTCCACAAAAATATTAAGCAGCACAACTGTTGTCAACATTGATAATAAGAAATGTTTGTTGAGCACCAAATCAGTATTGGAAGGATTTCTGAAGGATCATGTGACTGGAGTAATGGCTGCTGAAAAATATTATATAATATAATAAATATGTATTTTAAGTTAAATAATATTTTGTAATTTACAGTTGAAATAAAAGATTTTTGATCAAATAAATGTAGCCTTGGTGAGCATCAGAGACTTTCAGAAACATCATACCAAGCCCAAAATGTTGAACAGTACGCTACTTTAAGTTGTGGTCACTAGTGCCAAGACAATATTAAAGTGTATAAGAGTGCCGTTTTCCAGTCTTTACACAATATTTGGGGGTTTTGCTAAGTGCAAAACTAAAAATGTAATCATTATTCATGCTGAGGCAGTAGCTTTTTTTTTTTTATAAATATGGTTGATTTTTCTTTTCTGAAGTGTTTTAGGCATGAAAGGAGCTATCTGTAAATCTGTCACAGTGATGGTATCTGGTCCAAGGATAACGCAAGAACAAAGGGGCTTTGTTTACACCCAACACTGGAATAAATATAACTGAGATAAAACTGTTACATTAGCAGAGCTGTGTAGATGTGCCAACATGCATTAGTTCAACAATGTTTTGTTTGGCCCTTGTATATTAACACTTCTATGTAGGAAACAATCACTGTAATGCAAGTATATCAAATATTGTATTTTTTTATGGAACTGTGGTGTTTACAACACAATGTGAGTGTACATGTGCAATGTAACCATTATTTATATTTTTTAAATATTTATCTGAAAGTACACATTTTGTGATCTCTATTACACTTGTTTATTTTCAAGAGCATTTGATGTGCTGCCTTGTTCGCTACAGTATGTACAGTACTATGTAACAATGTTAGAGTTACATCATCTTTAATGTCGTACTCCTAAATGTTTCATTAGCTACACTCACTACACAATACCGAATCTTTTAACTGGAGTCACTTTTGTTTTCTTTTTTTTTTCATTGTGTGACACTGATTTAAGGCATGAGTAAGAAGCATGTTTGTGATTATGCAGAATACAAAGATGAGGCCTGTTTACATGAATGCCAAGGCCACTGCTCAATGGGAAAAGTGGCTCTGTTTTATGCACAGAAGCGTTTACTTTCTCCATTTGGCTTATATAGCGAAATAAAGGAATAATTGTAAATCACTTTTTGCCTTTTGGTTTTGAAAATTGCATTATTACCACAACATTACAAACTAAAAGAGTTTCACAATTTTCATAAAAGCTGAATTCTTTTAACTCTGATGCCATGTTTTTAGAATGCCATGATATGTGAGACACTTCAACAGACACAACAAGCAAATGTGTCCGTTTAGCACAAATGTACATAGAAAAACATTGGAAAAGCAGCACAGTGGAATGCAAAAATGCATTCGGAATAAATGACTATTTAGACTGTTGTGTGTTATATAAATACTGTAAAAAGTAAGCAAGCAGGTTAAGTCAACTCAACCTTATTTAGCTCAAGTCATCCACTCAAGTGAAAAGCATGATTATTTATGTGTGTTAAAGGAAACCGATGGTTCAGTCACTTTCTGACCTGGCACATATTGTTGGTAACCAGATCAGTGAGAAGCACTTTATCCAGCTTGCTTCCCACATTCCCTGAATCAGCGGCCTGGCCTGCTAACTAAAACCCTGCAAACGATCACATTTTCTCCTTATAATATATAGCCTATAATAACTAGTCTAATCACATTTGTAGTCTATATATATAATCTAACAATGGGGCATGATGGCCTGAAGATATCATAGATATCAACTTTTTGAAAAATTAAATAAACAGCTTTCCAAAAATGCATTTTCAGAGCAATTAGATTTTAACCTAACAATTACCTCCACACGTAAACTCACCTGTCGTGGACATTATCCTGTTAGCTGTGACCATGAGGCCTTAATGGATCGCGTGCGCTTTTGCTGAGTAGATAATCCCTTATATTTCAACCTATTACTGCCTCTCTCTCTGTGTCTGTGTCTGTGTTTGTGTGTGTCTGTCTGTGTGTGTGTGTGTGCATGTTTATGTGGTTTATGAGGACACAAATTTGTATAATAACATGGGTATGACATAGGTATTACAACGAGTAGGTGATTTATGAGGACATTTTCAGTGTCCCCGTAATTCAAAAGGCTTATAAATAATTCAGAATGAGTTTTTTTATAAATCTAAAAATGCAGAAAGTTTCCTGTGAGGGGTAGGTTTAGGGGTAGGGTTGGTGTAGGGCAATAGAAAATACGGTCTGTACAGTATAAAAACTATTATGGCTATGGAGAGTCCCCATAAACCATAAAAACAAACCTGTGTGTGTGTGTGTGTGTGTGTGCATTAGATCCCAAGCCCCTTTGTCACTGCCTCAGTGTGGAGTTCAAGTCCACTTATTTTTGCCTCTAAACATTTCCATCAAGAGTTGGGATTCTTCCATAGGATAAACTTCAGCAGATTGTGCTCTGCTACCTCTTGGAAGGGTCAGGGCAGCTTTTCAGACCATCTGGCAGAGCAATCACTTCATTACCTGAAGACAGCGCAACTTAAAACTGAGTCAGTCAGCCGCAGACAGGACTGAGGTGGGCTTCATCCAATGCCAAGGAGTTTTTAAGGGGGAGTGACAGATAACATGGTTGGAAAGTATCAGGACAAGTAATTTACATAACTATGCAAAGCATAGTTATGGTGCATGGCATGGCAGATGGGAAAACTGTCAAAGAAGACACATTCTGCACTCAGTTGCCGAGTATCCCACCTTTTAGGTACAAGCATGTACCATATTAGATATTTGCTTGGGTCTGGATCAGTTTAACTGGGCTACTGTTCATGGAAGAGCAGATGCATGCATTGTTACAAGATTTATCAAGATTGCAGCACCACATCAATGGCAAGTATCCTTCCATTTACTTTTACTTTTATCGCATATCTATACACAGTTTAAATCGATTCCTTATTTTATATTGCAGTTAAGTGCACACATTGCATACATTGGTGGAGGTATATTGGGGGTATTACATTTGGTTTAAGAATATTATTGAGTATTGAACTTAAGAATATTATTGGGGGGTATTGAACTTGTTTTGAAGTTGTTTTGAATTTGTTTTGGTAATTGTTAAGGGGTGTTGAACTTGTTTTAGGGGTATTTTGAAGGATATTGAACTTGTGAAGTACTCTGGGGTTACTTACCTTGTTTTTGGTAATTGTTAAGGGGTACTAAACTTGATTTAGGGGTATTCTGGGGAGTATTCAACTCATTTTAAGGTATTCCTGGATGTACAAACTCATTTGGGGGTATTTTGGAGGTGTTGAACTTGTTTTGGGAGTCTTTGATGGTATTTAACTTGTTTTAGGGGTATTTTAGAGGCTAATGGACTTGTTTTGGGGTAATCTGTGGGTACTGACTATTTTGGGGGGTATTCTTGGGGGTGAAAAACTTATTTGGTGGTATTCTGGGGGTATTGAACTTGTTTTGAAAGTCTTTGAGGGTATTTAATTTTTTAGGGGTATTTTGGAGCCTATTAAACTTGTTTCGGGGTACTCTGGGGGTACTGACCTTATTTTGGTAATTGTTAATGGGTATTGAACTTGTTTTATGGGAATTTTAGGGAGTATTAAACAAATTTTAGGGTAAAACAGCTAATTTTGAGTGCATTTGGGGTTACTGAACTTGCTTTGAGCATTTTCTGGTGGTATTTTAAGGGTACTCTACTTGTGTATTGTCATCTTGCATGCAGTGTTATTTCATGTTAAAGTTTGTTTTTGGGTTTCATTCTGATAGAACTTTAATGTTCCATCCAGACTATTGAATGGTTTTCTTTTCTGTCTTCCTTCAGGTTTGTGCAGTCGATAGAGGTCTTGAGTTGAGTTTTGGGATCTAAAGCCGGTTCAGATCAGGTCCAGATCATGGCTTTGACTTCTACAGAAGTCCCTATTCCGTCTAAGGTATGCCCAGCTGCACCTCCCTCCCCCAACCTGAAATGCAAGCAGCTAATGTGGCAGAATGCAGTGTGTCACATTATCGACCAACGAGGAATGCACCATGAGGGGCGAACAGCCAATTCTCAAAATATCATTGTTACCGATGCCTACATTGATGACATCAACAGGCAGATTCGGAACAAAGGTGCACGGGGTAATGCAGGCATGCATAAGCGGCGTTCCTCGGCAGTCCGCATCCACCCATTAAGAGAGCGCAACTCCACCTGCACAAGGAAGTCCACCAACTCGCTCTGTGATGCTGACTTCTTTGTTAGCTGGGGCTCCACGGTACGTGGCATCTTCCTTCCGGTTCTCCACCACAAGTTTAAATCTCATGATCTCGAGCATCTGTACCAGCAGCACTCATCTGGTCAGCGCCGAGCTTCCCTTGTAGTCACTAATGTCATTGATATCCTTACCAAACTCCATATTCTCTTCATCTACCTGGCTATGGCCCCTGAGATGGTGGACTCTCAACAAGGATGGTTGGCTGGGCTCTTCATGGGACTTGGAGCAGTCTTATGTGTCTTAGTTCTGACCTGTAAAGGATTGATGTCTCCAGATTACCTGCGCTATGCTGGGCTGGCAAGCTGGCTGTCCCAGACTGTACAGGTATTGGGAGGTTTGGCATTTGGGTTGGAGAAGGACCAGTCCTGGTATGTGCTCTTCACCCTGTTCACCACCTACACACTATTGCCCTTACCTCTACTATGGTCCATCTGCATAGGGTTCTTCACCGCTGCCTTGCACCTGTTGGTGGATGCCCTTAGGAATTACAATGACACAGCCATTGTTAGAAAGGTAAAGAAGGTTCCATGCTCAAGCTCAAACGTCATCAAACCTCAAAGTTCACTTTCGATTCTCACCTTAGTGTCAAAAAGTAAAGGAAATCAGTGCTTCTTTGAAATCAAAGATGACCACAAGAACTACCCTTGAGATATGGTGTCAGTCCATGAGAGTTCCATGCATCTATCAAGTTGTACTTGATCTTCTTTTTGCTAAATGCTTCATTATTATGACATATGAATAAACCATCATCTCAAGACAATCTTTCACCACTTGTCAACTTGAAAGATCAATACAAGAATTAATGAAGCTTGTCTTGTTCATTTCAGTAACGGTGCAAACTTTTACTCTTGGTTTTCTTTCAGTTACTAGCAAAAGGTCTGTTGTACATGGGTATGAATACCGCAGGGCTGTTCATCCACTACTTATCGGATCGTGCCCAAAGGCAAGCATTCCTTGAGACACGGCGTTGCATTGAAGGACGAGTCAAAATGGAACGTGAGAACCAGAGACAGGTTTGAGATTCCTGAGTTAATGAGATATTCTTAGATCATTACTGAAACTTCTAAAGAAAAGAGGAATCATTTTGCATTAGGAGCGGTTGGTCATGTCCATTCTTCCTCGATTTATTGCCACGGAGATGATTGGTGATATGACTGCTATGGATGATGAATTGCTTCCTCAACAGTTTCATAAGACCTACTTTCATCAGTACAAAGATGTCAGGTACGTGTAGCTTCCTATGCAGTACTATTTTCAATACATTTAGGTTGCAAGAATGCACCTTGAAATGAACATGTATGTGGTCTCGTCTCAGTATCCTGTTTGCTGATATAAAAGGCTTCACCTCTCTCTCCATGACCATGTCGGCTCAGGATTTGGTGCGCACACTCAATGAGCTGTTCGGTCGCTTTGATCGCCTTGCCGAGGTGAGAAAGATTAACCTTTGAGTTTCACAGGCAGTTGGAGAAAAGGGATATGGTCAATCTCTTACTGTAGTGTACTGTATTGGAAGCAATGTTGCAATGTTGTAAGCTTATTGAACGATATCTTTCGATATTTAAGGAGAATCACTGCATGAGGATAAAGATTCTTGGAGATTGTTATTACTGTGTGTCTGGAGTCCCAGAGCCCCAAACTGCACATGCCCGCTGCTGTGTGGAGATGGGTCTGGCAATGATCAACACTATACGGTGTGTATGTTACGTGATTTGTACAACTACTTAAAGGGGTCATATGATAAGATTTCAAGTTTTCCTTTCTCTTGGAGTGTTACAAACTGTTTGTGAATAGATAAGATCCCTGAAGTTGCAAAGATTAAAGTCTCAAAACCAAAGGTTTTATATATAATTCTCAATGTTTCTCCTTCTCCCAGTTTAATGTGCAGAGATTATAAGTAACCCTTTCATACATTTATTTCCTCCAATATGTTGCTCTTGCACTTTCATAGATCTTTTGTAGGTGTGTCCAATCCTTCTCCTGGAGGTCCATTGTCCTGCAAAGTTCAGGTCCAACCCTACTTAAGGACACCTGAACCAACTAGTCAAGGTCTTCAGGATTACTGAAAACATCATGTTGGGGCAGGTTGGAGCTGAACTCTGTAGGACGTTGACCCCCCCTGGAGTGGGATTGGACACCCCTGATATTTTGGAACATTCATATTCTATTTTTCCTGCGTTGTTGTTGATGTTCTGTAGTGATTTAAGTCTAATTCTGCTGATGAAAACAAAAGAGATTTTGATGTTAAGCTTCCCTCTCTCTTTGTCAGTTATGTACGTAAGGAGCTTAAGAGAGATGTGGACATGCGTATCGGCATCCACTCTGGCTCGGTTCTGTGTGGGGTTTTGGGTCTGCAGAAATGGCAGTTTGATGTGTGGTCTTGGGATGTAGATGTTGCCAACATGCTAGAGGCTGGAGGAATCCCAGGGCAAGTACCCCAGATCATTAGCATGGCCATATGTTTAGCCGAATACAATTGATATCAAAATAATAAATCAAATTGTATAATAATAGGAGGATTCATATATCACGAGCGACCCTGGACTGTCTAGCGGGGGTATATGAGACAGAAGAAGGTCGAGGCTATGAGCGGAATGATTTTTTACGCAAACACAAGATCGACACTTTTCTGATCTGCCATACGCCACAGGAAGACAAGGAGCCCCCTAAAGTACGGAGGACCAGCAAAGATGAGATGACACGGAGTGCTGAGCTTCCTTTTGATAACATCATTGGAATGAACTGCGTGAGTCTGGGTTGGTTTCATAAACCTTCCTTAGATCTGAATACCCTCTCTAGTTAGTCATAAGATATGTTATCAAATCTGTTAAATAGTGCCACACTATGTTATTCAGTGTATCCTTTAGTAACTTTATCACCAGCATCAGTGGCATGGTCCATTACATTATAAAATAATTTATAAGTAGTCTCTTGTTTGTAAAACCAAACATAAACATGTTTACGTCATGAAATCATAATTTACTAACCCTCCACTTGTTCCAAACCTGTGTTAGTTTTTTTGATTCTGTAGCACACGCACTCAAAAAAAAACATTTTGAAGAATGTTGGAAACCAAACAGTTGATGGTAGCCATTGACTTCTGCAGTATTTGTTTCCATACTATTGAAGTCAATGGCTACATGCAACAGTTTGGTTACCAGCATTCTTCAAAATATATTCTTTTGAAAGAAAGAAACAGGTTTGGTACAACTTGAGGGTGAGTAAATGATAACAGAATTTAAATTTTTGGGTGAACTGTCCCTTTATTATGGAGGTCTATGTTCAAGGCAAAAATATGTTTTTTGAGTTATTAATATGTCTAAATTGTCGTATTAATCTTGGAACTACTTTTCATGGTTATGCATTACAGACATAATTTTTAATCATTGACTATACTTAGGTCTTCAAAATATCTTCTTTTGTGCTCAACAGAAGAAAGAAACAGGTTTGGTACAACTTGAGGCTGAGTAAATGATAACAGAATTTAAATTTTTGGGTGAACTGTCTCTTTATTATGGAGGTCTATGTTCAAGGCAAAAATATGTTTTTTGAGTTATTAATATGTCTAAATTGTCGTATTAATCTTGGAACTACTTTTCATGGTTATGCATTACAGACATAATTTTTAATCATTGACTATACTTAGCAGATAGCTAACATTTATCAAGGTTTTGCGCCTTGCCCTATAGACTTCAAATGTAAGAATATTACTGTAAACAAGATTTTTGTTAAACAGCGAGTTGAGCTCCTAATTAAGAATGTTTGTTTATAAGCCAATGCCAATGATTATTTTCATGTTATGTCTGATAACCAATAAATGGCTGATATTAAAAATCTATACAATTTTGTCTAAATAATTCACTAAAAAGGTGTTTTAAATGCTTTATATTCCAATATCAATCATTATGATTAAAAAGAATACTAATAACCATTATCTTTCTCTATTAATAATTGTTATAGTTTTTTTTCAATTGAAATACATGCAATGCTTTTTGTAATGTCATCTTTTAGATCTTAGCCACTTTCACCAATGGCTCCCTGGTGCAGCTGCCCAATCAGATTACTCTTCATTGTGTCGGGTCTCGAGAAATCAACAAGAGAATCAAGCAAGCCATCGAGGTGCGCAGTAGTGAGCGAATGCGCAAAGAACACATCACACCCTTCACGCTGGTCTTCAAAGACAGACACATCGAGGGAAAGGTATGGGCCGCCGAAGAACAGCTTTAATACTTTGTATAGCATTTTTGCTTATAAGTAGGCCCACACAAAATTTGTACTTTCAGTTTTCTCAGATGCGAGATGAGATGTTCAAGTCCAACTTGGCCTGCTCTTTTCTAATGCTCCTCTTCATCATGGCCGTTCAGACCCTCATCCCCTCACCACAGTGAGTTATTACTCTTCTCTCAAAAGCCTAATGTGCACTTTATTTGATTTGTGAAATGTAGCAGTATTGCATTTTCAGTATTGTTCTGTCCCACAGAATCTGTCCCATGGTAATCCAGTTTCTAGTATTCCTGTTTGTCTACGTGCTACTGCTTCTGGTAACACTGGCTGAGGAATTTAAGCGCTCCCCACCGTACTTACAGCACCTGTGCTGCTTGATCCATGAGACCAAGAGCATCCGTAACCTGCTCACCCTCACCTCCATTGCTATTAACTTCGGTGTGGCCTCCTGTGATATTGTGAGTGCCAGAATTTATAGTTGATTGGGCCAAATTAAAATGCTTCTCTTAACCTGTCTATCTTTCTTTTTTTTTCTTATATACAGTTGTGGTGTAACACAGTTGGAGAGGCTGAAGAAAGTAACAAGAACTCTGAACAAGTTGCACAGTGGCCAGTAAACATCTGCACCCATCCTGAGGTACAGCAGATTCAAATTGAATACAAATGTGAATACAGCTTCCAATAAAGCGTATTCTGATACAGCCGTCCTAATTTTACACCATTTCATGATCAGTGGCTCCACCAAATACAGTAAATCTGTCTGTCTCTCTGCAGTTCTTTGTTTTGAGTGGTGTGGTGGCTATGGTGACGTGTACTGTGTTCCTGAGGCTCAGCTGTCTGTTGAAGTTGGCAGTACTTGTGTTAGTCATTGCAGTTTACACATACCTCATTGAGGTAGCCTTCCATGTGCTCTTTATCCACCAACACCAAAATAGCCAAATTCAGAGGTACAATATCTGAACTGTTATATCAAAGGTCACACATCATGCAGTGTTTCTTAATGTGGTACAGTGTTCGACTTTTAGACATCAACAAACCAATGCTTTAAGAACAAGCCTTTTTTGAGTTTTGAAGTATACAGTACAAGAAATTGTATATTTTGAATTGCTGTGGCCCTTCTGATGTATACTATATATGTGTGCGTTTTGCTCAGATCTCAATACCTCAGACGCAAAGGTGTTTCTGTGTTGCTAATGTCCATGTTTGTTGTGGTTGTCCTCTACAACAGTAGACAGGTATTCTATTAAAAGCTTATTCAAATGTTTAATCATAGGAACTCATTATACAGTATGCTCCTACTAGTCATTTAAATAATATAAGATCATTACATATTTATTTAACAATTAAGAAATGTATTTATTTAAAATATATCTAAATAATAATCAAACCACCACTTAGCTATAATTATCATCATGTTGGGGGAAAAAAATCTATTTGTAACTGAAGGAATCAAAACTGACATGCAGTTTTATATTTATCTGTGCTTTATTTCAGTATGATTGAAGAAATTATTTCTGCTTATTCCTACAGTTAGAAACTACAGCCAGGCTTGACTTCCTGTGGCGTCTTCAGGCCAGACAGGAAGTGGAGGACATGAAGGAACTTAGGGAGCATAACGAGTGTCTGCTGTACAACATCCTTCCTGCCCATGTCGCTCGCCACTTTCTTGAGAGAGACAGAAATAATGAGGTAGTTGCATGGATTATTGATGACAGATCCTAATAGTTTCACGTTTGGTCAGAAAATAAGTAATACAATTATCCATAAAACTATCCAGTTATTTGGTTTCACATTGAGGGCTATTTTGAAGCATTTCAATCGTCTCAGTAGTTATGGAGCACTTTCATTAATCCATAAGTATAAATAAATACATTTTCTCTGTGTCAATTCTTTGGCTCCAAGGACCTGTTCTCTGAATCCTACGAGCGAGTTGGGGTGATGTTTGCTTCCATTCCAGGCTTTACAGATTATTACGAGAAGAAAGAGTTGATTCATCAAGATGTGGAGTGTCTGCGTCTTCTTAATGAGATCATCGCTGACTTTGATGAGGTACGTGGATTTGTGCAGCATCCTCTCTTAGTACCAAATGTCCTCAAAGCCTAAGCCTGGACATGCTCATAGTTTTAACGGCTAACAGCAACTCTCATGTTACTAATGGAATGTATTTTAAATGTGCAAATGCTCACGTCTTTATCATAAGATTCTGTAATAGTGAGAAATTTCAATTTCAGAGACAGGTTTAATCTTTTTCCCGTTTGTCCCGTTAGCTTCTGGAAGAGCCTTACTTCCAGGACATAGAGAAAATCAAAACCATTGGCAGCTGCTACATGGCTGCATCTGGCCTGTCTCCTGAAAAACAGGTGTGTGCTACATTTGACATGTATGCCTGACAAGATAACTAGATGTATGATATACAGTATACCAGTGACCATATCAATATCAGCCAATGTTGCTAATAGTATTATAGGCATCAGTTTGATTAGATAAATGTTGGAATCAAATTATAAAACATTTTTTTTGAAAAATATGTACAATATTAACAATTAATAAAAAATAAACATTGGCAAGGCAAATCAGGACAAAGCATTAAAAAGTATTCATAAATGATCATGAATATTAAAAATGCATAAATATAGCTAGTAATTAAATAATTAAGTAGTAACTGAAAATGTACATTTCTACAAATTAAGGCTCAGTTTTATTAATGTGTATTTTATAGGAATGTGAAGATGAGTGGGCTCACCTCAGTACGCTGGTTCTATACGCTTTGGCCATGCAAGAAACTCTGAAACAAATAAACAAACGTACCTCAAACAACTTCCAGTTGCGTGTTGGTAAGACTGTGCTATTCTTTTATTTAACATCTACTAATAATACACAAAAATATACTGCCAATTCACATATCAGTTTAAATAGGGTTTGCTTTATTTGATTTTATTTGATTCTGTCACTTGTGCATGTTTGAGGACTACTTGCTATGAAGGGAAGTAATTCACCTGCTCGGAGCTAGTACAAACACACTAATGAGCTTAAACAAGACCATCAGTATGATTTGAATGTGATTAGATTGGACTATTATTAGGATTATTATAACAATAATACGATCTTTGAATTTTTATTTAAAATTAGATCATAGTTCTTTGGCCAACATGAAATCAATACTCTCTTGATGCACTTGCCTGGTCTTATTGTATGCAACTGGTGTATTTTATTCCGAAAGAAAATGTTTTTTAAACAAAAATGTGGTAACTTGCTCTTCTCCTGAAACAACTTTAATGTGCACGTATAACTGCTTTTCTATCATACAGGTATTTCTCATGGGCCTGTAGTCGCCGGAGTGATTGGCGCCTCTAAACCCCAGTATGATATCTGGGGCATGACTGTGAATCTTGCTAGCCGAATGGACAGCACAGGGCTCAGTGGGCGTATTCAGGTTCCAGAGGGCACTAGCCGTATCCTGGCTGACCGTGGCTTTGTGCTACAGCTTAGAGGAGATATCTACGTCAAAGGGGTTAGCGAACAGCGGGGAGGGGTCTGCACGTACTTTGTTAGCAGTAGGGAACAGAGCTCAAGCTATGCCGAGAGAAACACCAGCAGAGGGATCTCTCTCGGGAGAAACACCCTCGCAGCGGTGGTCTTTTCCCTGGTGCAGGCCCGCAAGAAGGAGGAGTTACGAGAGGCCAATGGAGGTTTTCATCTTATGGAGATCACATGAATTTTGATTAAAAATTGGACAGGAACCGTATTTAATACCTCTTTTAGAGACTCTTACGTCTCTTCCATGAGTCATTGCCTTCGAGAGATTTTCCACATTCTCTATTATTCTTGCTAAATAGTAACTTTATTTCTCTTGTATGTCCAGATTTCTGCTGATATTCAAAGTTGCTTATTATGGAAGCCTATTTCTACCTTAGAATTTATTAAAAAATAAATTAAAAAAAAGGTAATTGTGACTTTTTATCTCACAATTCTGACTTTTCTTGCATTTCTGGAAAAAAAAGTTAGAAAACAAACTCAGAATTGCAGGATACCTCACAATTCTGAGAAGAAAAATCAGAATTGTGAGATATAAAGTCGTAACTACCTTTTTAATTTTTTATTCTGTGGTGAAATGCGAGATATAAACTCAGAATTCAGAGAGAAAAAAAAGTCATAATTGCAAGATACGAATTCGGAATTGTGAGGAAAAAGTCATAATTATGAATGAAAAAGTCAGATTTTGTGAGATTGTGAAATAAAAAGTCAAAATTACCTTTTTTTTTATTATTCCATAGCAGAAATGGGCTTCTGTAGCTTATAACTATGGAAACAGTGAAAAACATCTAAAAGTCATGTTTCTTTTGTCTTGGAGTTGGCATCACTGGGATTGTTAGCCAGTTTGAAACTTTAAATGTTTGGAATTTAAACTGGCCAATTAGCTGATTGTCTGACACATTTGTATTATTCATTAATAAACCCTGAAGAAGCTATAAATCCCAGGATTATACCAACATATCAACATATTGTTCTTTCTATGAAATGTATGTAACAAAAAATATTTAGATTGAAAACTTTTCTGATAATCAGACATTTTTAGATGATCAGCAGTTTTTCAAACTCCCCTGTTTACATGGTTGTGGGACAAGAAAAACAAACAAACAAACAAAAAAGCTTCTGTCTCTATGTTTTGGGAGTTTTTTAGGGATTGTACTTTGATTTTATGATTGATAATAAAATCTTAGAACATAATTAATATTAACACAATTACAATTAAGTCAAGAATAAATGAGCAGGAAGAAAAATGACAATGCCAAAATTCTTTGTCTTCTTTTTTTTTTTTTTTTTTTAAAGATATTTATTTAGATATAGTTAAAGATTTAGTTAGATAAAGAAGTTAGATATTTCTGAGACACACTACCACAAAAAGCCACCAAATGATGTTGCTGCTGAATTTCTTTTGAGGACACTCAGTATTTGTGAAGGGTACATAACATATTAGTATTTGTTACTTTTAGTACTTTTTAAAATTTGTCTGATTAGGAAATTATTGGAAGCATATAAAAATAGGCAAAGAATGGGAAACATATTTATACTTACACAAAATCATAATTATTTTAGCATCATTTTTTAGCAAACATTAAAACAATTGTTTGTTATCAGAAGAGGACAGTCAGTTTACATCTGTATACTATAAGGCACAATTGTAATCCACGTTAAGATGTTTATGAATATTGTATGTTATAGAAATGTAAAATTAAGGCCTACCTCAGTACGCTGGTTCTGTTCGCTTTGGCTATGAAAGAAGCTTTGGAAGAAATAAACGGCAAAGTAAAATACCTCAAACAGTCTATAGTGTGTCGGTAAGATTGAGCTTTTCTTGTTACTTAAAGGTAGCTTACTTCTTGGACATGTCACCAAATCATGTAAAAACAAATATAAACCTACCTTTTATCAAAAGCAGCAAACAGATCTTGCTTGCTAAAATGTGGCTGCTAGTCTAGGCCTACATGTTGTTCCAAAATGACTTACTGAGTGTTTGTTTTGTTTATTTTTTCTACTTCAGAATTTCATGTTTAATTCAACCTGTTATTTGCCGTTTCTTTGAAAATGTTTACTTGCAATTTCTGAGTGAAAACTGATAGATAGATAGATAGATAGATAGATGACTTAAGAGACTCTATTCCATTTTTTTTATTAGACATTAAAGACATAACATGCAACATTTACAACTTTAACAAGACATCCAAAAAGATAACACAATTAAAGGAATGGGTTTACATTACATAGAAAAAAAAATCAATAATACTTAAAGAAAAGAAAAAAAAGACAGCATTCACCCGTTCAAATGTTTCGTTTCGCAATGCTTATAAAACAGCCCCATTAAACTCTATATAAAGATTATGTTATGTGAACTTATATCTTCTCGTTAACTCCAATTGTCATGACAAGTTTTGGATATTGAAGTCGAGTTTACAAGCTTTCACAAAAATACAAGAGACGTAATCCATTTTCTTGGCTACTTGTGAGGTTTTGCGTAGGCTACTAGCCGTCTCCTCCTGCAAGTTATTCTCCAAACAGCAGCAAGCGTGAGCTGATAAGAATCTGGTCACGTGACGCAGCGCTGAGTTCCTACACTCAATCACTCACTCACTCACTGCAACGCTCATCTCACTGATTTGATCTCAGGAACAGTGGGAATAAAAAAATATGTCGATCACAGTGGAAGAGATTAAAAACAAACTTCAGTCTCCAGGGGATGACCTTGTTTTCTTCGTTAATGGAAAAAAGGTAATCGGCTGCTTGAATAATTACATTGTTTAATGTGTTTCACTACTTATCTATTGCCAGTATAGTCAAAATGTGTTTTCCATTATTAATTCCGTGCAGATCACTGAGAAGAATGCAGAGCCTGAGAAAACACTCTTGACATATCTAAGGAGAAACTGTATCCTTTTGATCTTCTGTTCTGCTGAACAGCCTCTGTATTGAATCTGAATGCTGCTTTCTCTAAAAAAAAAAAAAAGTTATAAAATATTAGACCATAACCACAGCATTTATGAGACACTGATATTCCTGTCTTCTGGAGTTGTTGTTGGTTAAACTGAATTGTTTGATGTCTGCTGGGGTTTGGGTCAACTTCGTATTCATGAGGTTTGCTCAGTCAGGCAGTTTATTTCTTAATATTAGATATTAGTATTATATAATTCAATTCAATAATTCAAAAAAGTGGTTTAACTTTGAGATACATTTATGATAACAGTTTATTTGATTTAGTTTAGGAGAACTTAGTTGATTTTTTTTTTTTTTTGCTTTTTGCCTTTCTGTAAACCAAAAAAAGTCATGTTCATGTAACTAGTTTTATAAGTCCAACATTTGACTTGAATTACGGAAAATAAACCATGAACCAACAAATATAAATTTTAGGGGTCAAGGGTGTTACACCAACAAAGTTCATTTTAAAGGGATTGGATAGAAGACTGGATAGAAATAACTCTTTAACATAACAGCTTGCACTTACAGTATGTATTTATAATGGGTTAATCTTTGTTTTTGTCCTCAGTGTTTTAGGACATTAATTATTTACACAACTGCTATGTGATGTCAAACATGTGAGATTTATTGATCCAAACATGTAATTTTTGATTACAGAGAATGTCAGCTATGTATTGACCATGAAATCATACATTGCCATTATTTTGTAGTTTGTCATTATTTTCTACACTGATTTGGGAACACTTACTTTTTCAGTGTGATTGTTTTCAAGCTGTTTTCCTTAGAGTCACTGCTTACAGTGGGTCTGACGGGAACCAAACTGGGATGTGCTGAAGGAGGTTGTGGAGCCTGCACTGTAATGGTGTCCAAATATCATCCATATCAAAACCGGATTATGTATCTTTTTATGCACTCACATCTTGCAATAAAGTGCATTGCTGTCCTTAAAGCATGTAACAGGTTCATGGTAGCTGTTAATAATTCATATCTCATTAGTAAAGGATTCTGAAACATATGCCAGAGTTATATAGCTATGTCCTTGACGGCAAGCTTTAAGTCACTATGCAGTTAATGCCTGTCTGGCTCCTCTATGCTCTTTGCATCACTGTGCAGTAACAACCGTGGAGGGCATCGGCAGCGTGGCGAGCAAACTCCATCCTGTACAGGTCACAGTTTTATCTTATTCTTTCAGAATTGCAGATAATTATGAGAAAAGCATTTCACACTATAACATTAAAGCATAACCTCTTTCGTCCTCCATTCATTACAGTTTTAACGTTAGCTGATATATCACTTGATATACTGGTGTCCTGCTCAATTGAGGTACAGTAGCTCTAACAACAATAATCTTTTTATCCAGGAGCGAATTGCAAAGGCTCATGGGTCACAGTGTGGGTTCTGCACTCCAGGAATTGTGATGTCTATGTATGCTCTTTTGAGAAACAACCCTCAACCCAGTATGCATGATATTCAGGAGGCTTTTCAAGGTATAGTAAGAGTCGTAACTTCTGCATCTTGTTAAATTTGATCCCTTAAGTTAATATATATCTTTTCTGAATAAATCTTTCTGTTTTTAAATTGTTTGCACACAGGTAATTTATGTCGCTGTACTGGGTACAGACCTATTCTAGAAGGCTACAGAACATTTACAAAGGTAAAATAACAACTGAGTAATAATAATAATAATAAACACATTTAATAATATAAAAGTAATGGAATTTTACATTTATTTATTTTTATTAAAAGATCAAATAAAAAACGGTTTAATTAATATTAAACGATAATAGAAGATAGAGGTAACTGGCACAATCTTTCTGAGATCGGACCCAGATGCAGAATGAACAGTGATCGAATTTGACAAAACAGCAGACAAGACACAATAAGTAGGGGAGGCGTGAAACAGTTCAATATCAGCTAAGGCACAGAAATCGAAGACAGGCAAGTTGAGGAACGTTGATACTTGCCCTGGGTGCGTTCAGCTCACAGGCACTGAACCAGTCTGGCTGCCAGGCATAGGGAACCTGCTGGCAGGGAGAACACAACACTCAACACTGAACATGACAAAAACAAGACAACAGTGAGAGACTGCAAGATAAACAACAAGAAAACAAGGAACTAAAACCAAAAAAAGCACACACAGACAGGTTACTAGACTAATCCAGCCAATCACAGTGCAGATGGTATACATGGAAAAATCATGTAATGACTTGTGTGAATTTCTCGCATGCATTTATGTGAAAAAAATGTTTTTTTCATTGAGTGTTGAAACTGCCTCATGACCAAATGTCTTGTGGTTTGTGCACCTTGTCAGTGTTGTATTGTGAACTTGTGCTGAATTGTTTGGATTCAGCCAGATTTACTGAGCAAGTATGACTGATTAGTGATTACAAATACAAGATGAATTTTATCGACGTAGTCTGAGCTGGTATTACAACACACTGATGTAAAATATTCAACAGAATTACCATAGGGAATATATATATATATATATATATATATATATTTTTTTTTTATAATGTCTGCCTCTTTTAATTTCAGGATGGGGGATGCTGTGGTGGAAAAGGACAAAGTAATGGCTGCTGCTTGACTAATGGACACACACAAGAGCATGTCAATGTGAGTAGAACAGACATCCAGACACCATGCTCTATTTTCTCTGAGTACAAACACGTTCTTGTCCTAAAGCCTTGCCATTTATGATAAACCTGTAGTAGCATACTTGGATAGGAAATCAATGACATGGCAGCCATTGCTGTCTCATAGGAAACCAGTCACATGTGTGAACTGGCACTAATGAGCATGTGAGGTCAAACCTACAGCCATGAAACAAACAGTAGATGCTTCAAGATCACTGTTTTACAATCTCAGTTCTGAATGTTATCTAAGGACTTTACAAATAATTCCGACATTTCTTTCTCTATTTTTAGGACAATTCAACACTTTCAGCTCAGAAATTGTATGACCAATCAGAGTTTATGCCACTGGACCCGACACAAGAGATTATTTTCCCGCCTGAGCTCATGGTGCGAATAAAATTAGTCTTATCTGCATTGATTGACCATGGTAGTAAAATGAGGAGATTACTGCATTAAATAGATGCATCAACACTGTAAGTTATGTTTGTGCTGTACAGAGTTTAAGTAAACAGCCCCAGAGAGAGCTGAGGTTTGCTGGGGAACGGGCGCTTTGGATTCAACCCTGCTCCCTTGAAGAACTCTTGGAACTGAAGGCGACTTATCCAAACGCTAAACTAGTGGTTGGGAACACAGAAGTTGGTGAGTCCCGCATACATTGATAGAATCACTCCGCTACTTTGTTTTTGGCCATTCTAGACAAGGACTGCATCTGAAATGTCATACTCTCTGAGTAGGTACTTCATTTGTCTAGTTTGCAACCAGTAAAGGTAGGGTAGGCAATTTCAGAAAGGCTAGCAATAGCATGCTAGCTTTGAAAGCATAAGATCCCACCCTCCCTGCAAATCACTCTCCAAAGCCACACCTCCTCCAAAGCACATGAATGTGCACAGGCAGACCAGAAGTTAACCAGCAATAAAATGAGTGACACTTTGATGGAGGGTTGAATGCAACGCTGTCAGAGTACCTCATGTTTTATTCACTGGTGAGAAAACATTACATAATAACGTTTTCCATTCTCGCTCAGTCTGCAATAGCGTAACGGAACGTGCTGATGATGTATCATGTCTGTGCGAATGGTGTGCGGAGGTATGTAAATACATACATTGATAGGCAGGTAGGACAGCCTATCCTAGCCTTCAAACTGAGGAATACGATTGTACGAACACTTAATGGTCCTACACCTTCCACAGATGATATAAATACATTTAGATCACTTAACTTAGATGTGAAGAGGCTTTCAACCAGCATAACAAAAAAAATATTTTTGAACCAAATCACCTACCTGCCTTTAAAAAAGTATGTTCTGTATAGTATCTTTGTAATCTGGATGACACATAATTTCATTGTACTTTTTGTATAATGACAATAAAGATTCTGATTCTGGATGTATTACATTTGTCCTTTAATAGCGAATCATTGAATCATTCATCAACCGTTTCATTCAAAATGCTATTCATTCAGGGAAAAAAAACAAGTAATTGAATCATTCACTCAGCCGATTTGTCTGTAAACATTAATTCAATCAGAAAGTAACTGTGTTGCTCAGAGACATGAAACAGTAGAAAAATTTTTGCTGATGAGGAAGAAATAGACAAAGGCAATCCATGGCTGCGTTTTAGACACGCTCTCGCGAACCTCCCTAAAGCCTGGCTCACACTACAGGATTTTTAGCCCGATTTAGCCCCAATTTTACCCACCCCAAACAACTCTATAATATATAAAAAAAATGTATAACAGCACAAGCATACATATTTACATATAGAATGCTGCACCAAATAAATTTGTGCGGGGAAAAATGTAAACAATAAACCAACTCCATAGCAGATTCTAGGGCTTAGGACGTTCCGATTCAGCCCATTGCAAGGGTTCCGCCAGTAGTGGACACTCATGCAACATAATCAGTGACGTACATCCGAGTAAACGAGATGGAGGGAAGTTTGGCGTGATGGGCATTAAAAAAAAGAACTGAAACGCAGCCATTGTGTCTAAAATGTAAGTATGTTTACATATTATGAGTGAAAAAGCATGTTATTTCTTTGTGCAGTACTCAAAGACCATAATGCAGAATGCACAGCTGATTTTAATTGCCTTGAATCTCTCTTCTAGGTATTGAGATGAAGTTCAAAAACCTTCTTTACCCTGTGATTCTGGCCCCAGCTTACATCCCTGAGCTGAACATCATCCAAAACACACAGGATGGTAAGAGAGTCCTACACCTAAAGGGATGCTGTCAGTGTATGTTGTTTGATGGTTTAAAGCAAATATTATTTGTCAATACATTAAAATATTATAGAGTTAGAACTGTATGTTCATTCCTTTATCTGGTCTTCAATCTAGTCTTTTAGTGGCATTTCACTACTTAGGTTAACTTATAGTTGACAGTTAATCTTGGCTTGTTTTTGGTTCACAGGCATTCAGGTTGGTGCATCCGTGACGTTGACTGTGCTGGGGGACGTGCTGCGTGCAGCGGTGAAGAAGCTGCCCGCTCATCAGACGGAGGTCTTTAAGGCTGTTCTTGAGCAGCTGCGTTGGTTTGCAGGACAGCAGATCCGAAATGTTGCGGTATGTCATGTCCCTGAAGACAAAAAGTGATATAAAGTGTTTTATGTAAGTTAATGGACTTGAAAATTACTGTCAAAAGTTAATTTAATGGCTGTTTTGATAAAAGTCACATTTTCAGTTCCTTTCCGTGACTATCATATTTATGCTTTCAGGCTATTGGTGGCAATATTATGACAGCGAGTCCCATTTCAGACCTCAACCCTGTGTTTATGGCAGCCAGCTGCAAGCTAACAGTGATGTCCAAAGGTACAACTTTTTTTTTTTTCATGTTCAAGGATCAAAGGTTGTAGCATTTCATGATCTGATACAGAATACAGTGGCAGAGGCAATGTAGAGAAAACAGGCAATCTCCAATGATATCCTATTCCATTAGTGTGCAGTCATTTTACATATAGTTCTGCTGGCGTCTGAATATTACGTAATAGCTTGAAGTCTAAATTAGAGATACTTTTTAATAATTGTATAGTTTCTCAGTGTTTTACAGCTGATTGGAAGATTGTGGTATATAGTACAGGGGTTAAAGGATACTGAAAGCTATGGTAAACAGGACTTTTGCAGTACAATGTATCAGTCTAGAAACATATACTGTAGGGTGTTGACCCTATATGTTTTATTGACACTGTGTCCATGTTCTTTGTTCTGCAGTTTTTATGCCAGCAGAGAACAGTTGATTAATGAATTAAACTGTCAATGTATGTTTTAGAAATTATTTAAAAAATCTCTGTGATGTCTGATGTTTAAAGGGGAGAAACGTGTTCTTGAAATGGATGGCAAGTTCTTCCCTGGTTATAGAAAGACCATTTTGAAGCCAGAAGAGATTCTGTTGTCCATTGAGATTCCATACACAAGAAAGGTCTGCATTCAAAACATTCTGCGATTAAAAATACTCTGAAATGATCATTTTTTCATAATGTACTTACTATATGTCATTCTAAGTCTCATTAGACTTTCTTTCTTTCTTTGGAATACAAAAGAGATGTTGAAGAATCTACTGGTTACTATTTTCCATATAATGAAAGGGAAAGGGCATTAAGACTGTTGAGGTCTAACACCATAATATTAGCAAAAAAGTGGCCCAAAAGACATGTATGTTATATTCCAAGTCGCTTGGAGCCATACGATACCTGGCTTCTTCTACGTGTTCAAACTTGTTGCATTACAAGAAAGTCAGTTGGGTTTGGGACAATATGAAGCAGAGTAATGATGACAGAATTTGCATTTTTGGGTGAACTACTTTTTTTTTATTTATTTTTTTAGTTTTAGGTCCGTAAGATTTTTTTTAAATAAATACTTCTATTCATCAAAGATACATTAACTGCATTACAAGAAAGTCAGTTGGGTTTGGGACAATATGAAGCAGAGTAATGATGACAGAATTTTTGGGTGAACTACTTTTTTTTAATTTATTTTTTTAGTTTTAGGTCCGTAAGATTTTTTTTAAATAAATACTTCTATTCATCAAAGATACATTAAATTGATCGAATGTTACAGTGAAGAGTTTTTCATTAGAGAATCCTGAAAACAAATTGTCATGGTTTCCAGAAAAATATTAAGCAGCTCAACTGTTTTCAACATTGATAATAATAAGAAATGTTTCTTGAGCAGCAAATCAGCATGATTTCTGAAGGATCATGTGTCACTGAAGACTGGAGTGATGACAGTTGAAAATTCAGCTTTGCCATTACTGGGATAAATTAGAGTTTCAAATATATTAAAATAGAAAACAGTTATTTTAAATTGGAATAATATTTCATAATATTAGTGTTTTACTGTATTTTTGATTTTTTTTAAATTTAGCCTTAGTAAGCATAGAAGACCTCTTTCAAAAACATAAAAAAATCTTACCAACCAAAACTTTTAATGGTGTTGTATCTCATTCATATTCACATGAAATAGATTAAATTTGGAGTCACTCTGTGAATTTGTGTTTTAGGGCCAGTACTTCTCAGCTTTCAAACAGTCTCCTCGCAAAGAGGATGACATTGCCATTGTCACATGTGGGATGAATGTATTCTTCAAGGAGCAATCCAATATAGTGCAGAGTATCCGGATAAGCTATGGAGGAATGGCCCCTGTTACTGTCCTTGCCACGGCCACATGCAACAGGTTACTCAACAGGTAGAGGACGCTGTCTGGGAGGTTTTCTAGCAAATTTCTGATATTCTTTTCTGACATTCAGCCTCATTCAAGAATCATTGCATCAGTTTCACACAATCTTTATTTGATTGAAGGCA
Organism: Sinocyclocheilus grahami; assembly: GCF_001515645.1. Taxonomy (NCBI): domain Eukaryota; kingdom Metazoa; phylum Chordata; class Actinopteri; order Cypriniformes; family Cyprinidae; genus Sinocyclocheilus; species Sinocyclocheilus grahami. Next base: position 926,083 of record NW_015505337.1, read on the forward strand.
ATGGAATGAGGAGCTCCTAGAGGAAGCCTGCACGTCATTGGTGGAGGAGATGAGCTTGTCTCCTTCAGCTCCTGGTGGGATGGTGACATACAGACGCACACTGACCATCAGCCTCTTCTACAAGTTCTTCCTCAATGTCCAGCACAAACTGTCTCTGGACCTGCAGAAGGAGGTTGTTTTTCACACTTACACAATCAAGAGTTTGAAAAATTCTGCTTGGCTCCAAAATATTTATCGGTAATTTAAATGATTTAAATTAAATAATACATTCGAATGGCTAGTAAGATATGGCTTTTTTTTTGTTGCAATTTGCAGATGTGCTCAAAAGTTATTTTTGGACACTGATTCTACTCTTTATTACTTTCTAACAGTCCAAGACTATATGTTCTTGGTCACATTAGGGTTAATTGTAAACTGTGTAAACTCTATAGGGTGTGACTGTGGAAGACGTCCGACCCGAATATGCTACTGCTACTGAGCTCTTCCAGTTGGACTCACCGTCCAGTGTACAGCTGTACCAGGTACAAATATATCAGCATTTAGCAGCTTCATCTGTGCATTATGTGTTGGCTGATAAATCCAAAGTTCTGTCATGAAACTCTACATGGCGCAGTCCGATAGGTGTAACTCAATCAGACATAATGACATCAATATCACATTGCACAGCTAATTGGTCCTTTGTTGTATCAGCAGCCAATGAGCTTGCTGCTCAACATTCAGATACTTGGCTAGTGCTTGCTGTAGCAGTTGAAGCGTGCTTCAGAAACCCTCCACCTTCCCCATCTCCACCTGTATAGATCTGCGACAGGGTGATTCTTGTATGCTATATATGTTTTTTTTTTCATATGTGCAGCAGAAGTATTTCTTACTGGCTCACAGCAGCATGATGTGGATGTATTGGCAGTAGCAAATCTCGGTACTTGCTCTGCCGCAGCAGCAGCGTAGCAGATCTATTCCACCAAGACCAAAACATTAACATTGTCATGTACATTACCATGCCGATCCCTCCGAGAGTTGTCATGATAGAACTTTATTTCTTTGTTTGCAGGCAGTTCCCCCTGGTCATAATAGTGATGATGTGGTGGGGCAACCGATCATGCATCTCTCTGCGCTTAAGCAGGCCACAGGAGAAGCGATCTACTGTGACGACATCCCCTGTTATGAAAATGAGCTCCATTTGGCTTTGGTCACCAGTACTAAAGCTCACGCACTCATAAAGTTAGTTGAAAATAAAACACGTCATGTTTTGGAATGATTTAGTGTTGAGTTAAAGCCAAGTATATGACTTGTCATGTGCACATTGATGTTGTTAAAGTGAACCTACATTCATTGTCTTTATGACGTGCCATAAAAAAGTTCAGTTCTGAACTATAGTGATCTGAGACAATGATTACCCATGATTAGGTGTTAACTATGTGTGCATGTGTTTCTCTTTGTAGATCCATTGATACCTCCGATGCAATGGCAGTTCCTGGAGTGGTTGCATTTATCTCTGCTAAAGACATACCAGGAAGTAACATGACAGGACCTGTTGTTTATGATGAGACCGTTTTTGCAGATGATAAGGTGAATTTTCTGTGCAGTATTTCTAATGAGAGACATTATTACACAGACAGCTATTCAATTGTTTTGGCTTTTATAGGCTATAGAAGTCAGTTGTTAGTTATGATGCATATTGGCTCAGGCATAAGGTGACCATAACACAATGGCTTTTACATTTCTTTCACAAAACAGAGAGTATACTTTGGAAGTCGTAGTAAATGACGTCATGCATTTGTGACAGATGTTTATGGATTCCCATGCAAAATGTATCTCACATGCATCTCACTTGATTGCAGAGTAGGCTACTCTATGATCAGGCGTTTTTCAACGGCATAATCATTTATTGATGCAGTTACACTTTGATATGCGCTTTCTTGGTTGAGCATCTTGGACTTGGCAAAGTTAAAAAATAATCTTAATCTACCCTATAAAATGTCACACATTTGAAGCAAAGCCCTTTATTGCTGTTTCTTATGGAAGCCTGTTTCCATCTCAGAGTGAAAAAGTAAAGTTAATTGCAAGAAAGTAAGAGAAATTAAGTCACTTTGTTATAGATATGGCACATTGCGAGATACTAAGTCTAATTTATGAGAAATTAGGTCACAGTTACGAAGAAATACATGTAAATTGGGATATATTTTACAATTACCTTTTTCCTTCTGAGTTGGAAATGAGCTTCCATACATGTTTGAATCACTTTTATTTAAATTGATTTAAATCTTTCATATGTCTTTGATATGTGTCATTGACAGTGTTATAAACTGCTGTTCAAAAGTTTGGGATCAGTAAGATTTTTATTTTTTGCTTTAAGAAGTGAATTCTTTTATTCAGCAAGGATGCAATAAATTAATCGAAAGTGACAGTACAGACTTTATTTTTGAATAAAAGACTTATTTTAAAGTAAAATGCTTATTTTTATTACGTTAAATTCTGTTCTTTTAAACTCTTTATTTATCAAAGAATCATGAAATACTTTTTACTCTATTTACTTTATTAAATTAAAGCAGTTGTGATGAGGAAAATCATTCAAAAATGTTACTAACCCCAAACTTTTGATTGGGATCATTATGATTGGAATGCGTGATGTGTCTCACATGCATATAATGTGTCGCTTTTGTTTACTCATGTAGAGTCCTAACACTGATCTTTCATGCTAGGTCACATGTGTTGGACATATAGTGGGGGCATTTGTGGCAGACACACAGGCCCATGCTCAGAGAGCAGCCAAAGCTGTGAAGATTAGCTATGAGGAACTGCAGCCTGTGATTGTCACCATTCAGGTCTGTATCTACTTCACATTCACATTTACTCTCACCATAGCAAATAGAACCATCTAGCTATGGAACAATGGTTTTGTCGTGTGTGGTGGATAGAACCCAAATGCAACACAGCCACCAAGTTCTCATATTTACAAAAAATTTGAAAAGTAGCACAAAAATGGGTGCATCTGATCTGACCTGACTTCCGCCCACAGAGCTGGAAAACAAAAGACCTAGACAGGAGACAGAAGGGCACATAGCACACAGAAACAAACATGCTCACACCAAAAACAATGACATGACAGAAGAGCACATGGCAAATGAACATCAACACAAACTACTTGCTCTAACAGGAAACAAGACACGAGACAGACAAAAGTGCCTGGATGTCAGGATCCAGACACCAAAACCAAACCAAAGGATTTTACAGTTCACATAAATTTGTGTATTGAAAATTATACACAAAAGGCCTGTAAAAAAATCAAACAGTGTAATCCTCATAGGACTGAAAATATGACCTACAACCAATTTTTGGTTTCAAAACCACCGAAGCACACAATATTATCGCAAAACATTTGGTGCTGTGCTCTGACCTTTCACCCCTGCACAGTGGTTTCCCTGCTGTCATCATTACATAACAGGATTTTTCAAGGTTTTCAGGGAAACAGCTTGTTCAAAATACACATAACACATAGAGATAAGCTTGACTGGTTTGCTAACATGTTTACGTTCACTCTTTCAAACAGGATGCTATTGCCAACAAGTCCTTCTTTCAGCCGGTGAGAAGTATAGAGAGAGGAGATGTTGCACAAGGATTCAAAGACTCTGATCACATCCTGCATGGTATAACCTTGTTTTTATTTAAAAGGATAGTGACACTGCATTAAGCCTCTTTGTGAAGAATGAAAGTTATCTAATAAAGATTCACATTATTTAAAACCATGTGTTTTATGAAACCGACAGTCTGTACTCTGCACAAATTCTGTGGTAGATCTGCAGTTTTCTTCCTTGCCATTTATATAAAACGATTCTTGTTCAGACCTGTTCCTCTTTCATTTCATGAGCTGACACTAAATATGTGATTCTGCAGGTGAGATGCACATTGGAGGGCAGGAACAGTTTTATCTGGAGACTAACTGCACACTTGCTTTCCCTCGTGGAGAGGATGGAGAAATGGAGCTGTTTGTGTCCACACAGTCGGCCTCCAAGACTCAAGTAAACAAAAGAAATCACTCTCTGTAGGGGACTGGTGAAAGATATTGATTTATATCCACATTCTCAATCAAAACAGAGTTTAAACTGCACAAGACATATAAGAATGGTGATGATAGCTTGACAAAATATGATTAATTATTTATTTTATTTTTTTCTTCCAATATTTAATTTTAAAATAATATTTGATTAATATACATTCTATTTAAAAATAATATAAGTAGAAAATAAATAATTTAATAAATTAAATAAGCATCATGTTAGAAGGTTTTACATGCCCAAATCAAATAGAAAAACCCTTAGTCAGTCAGACAGACAGATAGACAGACAAACAGCAGATGCTATGATTCCTCTCATTTAAAATGGTTAATTAATTAGTAACCAAAAATACGATAGGATTATTAATGATGTGATATATAGGTGATTGTACTGTCCTAATGCAAATCATGTGCTGTGTTTACCTCAGGCCCTAGTGGCTAAAGCTCTGGGAGTGCCTGCCAACCGGGTGGTGTGCCGTGTAAAGAGGATGGGAGGAGGATTTGGAGGGAAAGAGAGTCGGAGCACCATTCTGTCCACTGTGGTTGCTGTTGCCGCACATACGTATGACTATAACACAAACTAATGTAACCGTGTTAATGTGCCTATTTACATAAAGTGATGTTGTAAGTAGCAACGTGAAGGCTAAACGTTTAGTTTGGCCTTTCTCTTTTAGGGTCAAGCGGCCAGTTCGCTGCATGCTAGATCGCGATGAGGACATGCTGGTCACAGGTGGTCGGCATCCATTCTTTGGACATTACAAGGTGAAAAATTTTGCAAATTAGCCAGATATTGTCCTTTAGGTTTGGCTGGGATTTCTAAATTGCCTAAAATGTCAAGGTTTGGGCTTTGGTTTTTTATTGACATGCTCTTTACAGTCCTCATGCATTATATGTACACATATGTGCATTGCTTTGACCGTTCTCTGTCGATCCTACCTTCTAGCACACCACGATTGGTCGATTAAGTATAATGTCTGTACACTATTGGTCAAACTACTTTCAGCAAGTATAAAAAAACAATAAGAAAACAAAACCAAAACCCAGTTATTTTAGGCCATTTAGAAATCCCCGCAAGGACATGTGGTCACACACTATTGTCCTCGTCCTTGCTAGACTAGTCTCATACACTATCGCTCTGTAATCTGATGTCTAGGTTGGGTACATGAACAATGGAAAAGTGATGGCACTTGAAGTGATGCTCTACAGCAACGCAGGCAATTCACTGGACCTGTCATTGTCAGTGAGTAGGCATCTCAAAAGTTTTGAACATCTATGAACTTGAACACCACACCCCCTGGTGGTCAATAACACACATTGTAAGATATTCTTTCTTATATTCGAGGCCTAAATGTGTATCCTGTTTATCAATGCACAGATCCTGGAGAGGGCACTATTCCACATGGATAACTCCTACAACATTCCTAACATCCGTGGCACAGGCTACATGTGTAAAACCAACTTGCCGTCTAACTCAGCGTTCAGAGGCTTTGGTGGGCCGCAGGGCATGATGATCGCAGAGAGCTGGATGAGTGATGTGGCTTTGAGCTGTGGTCTGCCTGCTGAAGAGGTTCATACTGCAACTTTCTCTCTCTCACAGTCCATAGTACACAAACATTAACGTCACATGTAACAGAACTCTCTACTACTTCCAGGTGAGGAGGATGAACATGTACAAGGAGGGGGATTTCACACCCTTCAATCAACGTCTGGACAAGTTCACCATCGATCGCTGTTGGGAGGAGTGCATGCAGCTCTCAGACTTCAACAAGCGCAAGGATGCAGTGGAACAATACAACAGGTTAGAAATAATCATAAATATTGAGCTCATCAACACAACCAAAAGCTTGTGCAGTTTAAAGAGGCGTATAGTAAGAAAACATGTTTTCGTTGATATTTTGAGTGTATTGATGTAAATTATATTAACTTTTAAAACCTTTACTGACATTATAAGATAAGAAAAATAATAACAAAATGTAAATAAATAGTAAATAATAATAAATAATCAATAATATATCTCTTTCTCTCCTTCAGTTGCTCTTTTAAAAACAAATTCAATTAATTGTATTGTTTTATTTTAATATTTTATACTAATATCATACACTGTACACTTTTCAGTGTCACTAGAGCAGCGTCAGTATTGTTATTGTTAATTAAATCAAAAACTTTTAAAAATCCTTTATTTTAATTGGAATAAAGCAAAAAAAAAAGATGATACACTTAAAAAAAGTCTTAAAGGACAAAATAAGAATGTTGCATTGGCAATTAACTGAAAAACATAAATTCAGGTTAAAGTATCAAAATTACTTAAACTAAAGCTGAAATAGAAACAGAAATATATATACATAAAAAAAAAATAATAATAAATAAAAATTACAAAAGCACATAACAAACTTACTAAAACTTAATCTAAAATTAAAATAATATATTAAAAAATACTACAATATTATATACATATAAATATATAACCTATACAATGTATAATAATACTAGGCAGCATAAATTCTATAAGTCAGAGCCAGAGAGCCAGCACTTCATTGTTAGATTTTATTTGTATATTGCTATAAAAATGTTCTCAGTTTAGGTACTGCATAGCTTCTTGGGTAAGGATTGCTGTAATACTTTAATTCCAGGCAGCATCGTTGGACCAAAAGAGGATTATCCATCATTCCCACCAAGTTTGGAATCAGCTTCACTGCTGTCTTCCTCAACCAGGTCAGCCCTTTTCCTCTCAGGCTCTAAATAATTATAAATATTATAATAAAATAAATAAAGAGGCGATTATGTGTATGATGGTTATTTTTGATTCAGGCAGGAGCATTGGTACTTGTGTACTCAGATGGTTCGGTTTTACTAACTCATGGTGGAACAGAGATGGGACAAGGCCTGCACACTAAAATGGTCCAGGTAATGCAAACAAGGCACAACAAAAATACTATATTAAATTGTTTGTCACAACTGTTCGTATTAATTTTTGTGTTGTGCAGGTGGCCAGTAAAACTCTTGGAATCCCCTGCTCAAAGATTCACATCACAGAGACCAGCACTAACACAGTTCCCAACACCAGCCCTACGGCCGCCTCCGCCTCCTCAGATCTTAACGGCATGGCCATCTATGTAAGCCTCATGCAGCAGCTATTCATATTTATGACACTTTTTTATGTACACTACCGTTCAAAAGTTTTGGGTCAGGAAGTTTTTTTCCCCTCACATTTAATTGATCAAAAGTGACAGTAAAGCCTTTTACTATGCTAGAAAAAAAATCTTTTTGAAATGAATGCTGTTCTTTTGAACTTTCTAGCCATCAAAAAATCCTGAAAAAACTATTGTCAACATTTATAATAATTTAATAACTATTTAATATCAACAAATCAGCATATCCAAATGATTTCTGAATGATCATGTCACACCGAAGACTGGAGTAATAGCTGCTGAAAATTCAGCTTTGCCATCACAGGAATAAATAATATTTTAAAATATATTAAAATCAGTTATTTAACATTATTACTGTACTTTTTGGCCAAATAAATGCAGCCTTGGCGAGCAAAAGAAACTTCTTTCAAAAACATTAAAACATTTTGATCGACCCCAAAGTTCTGAACAGTACTTTATGTCAGCCATCGAACTAATCCACAATATTTCAAATCAATATTTGTCAACAAATATTGACATACAACATACAACACAACATTTACATACAACACCCTGATTTTTTCCACAGAACGCTTGCCAGACATTACTACAGAGACTTCAGCCTTACAAAGACAAAAACCTCAAAGGCTGCTGGGAGGATTGGGTCAGTATCAGTTTTTGTATGCAATTATTCATCGAATGTTTCATATTTTATATATTACATTGTATTCACATTTGCAGGTGAAAGCAGCATATTTCGACAGAGTTAATTTGTCTGCCAATGGATTTTACAAGTATGTTAATTTCAGAATGGTTTCTTCAGCTATAATTGAATCATTTCTAATCGTGTTGGTCCTCATAGAATTTAGGAATTATTATTCATTTGATTATATTTTATAGGACTCCAGATCTTGGCTATGATTTTGAAACAAATTCAGGAAAGCCATTTAACTACTTCAGTTATGGCGTGGCCGTCTCAGAGGTGGAGATAGACTGTCTAACTGGCAGTCATAAGGTAATGCCAGTGTGAAACGTGTATTTGTTATGTTCAAACTGGACAACTGGTCTGCATAATAGATTATATATTTGAGATCCATACTTCAAAGTTAACTATCTCTCCTGTCAGAATCTTCATACATCCATAGTCATGGATGTGGGCAAGAGTTTAAATCCAGCATTGGACATTGGACAGGTATTTCATCTAAATTTAATCAAACGGATCACACCATTGTCAATTCCTCTTAAAGGGTTAGTTCACCAAAAAATGAAAATTAGGCTGCGTTTTACTCACCCCCGGGGCATCCTAGGTGTATATGACTTTCTTCTTTCAGATGAATCCAGTCGGAGTTATATAAAAAATTGTCTTTGATCTTTCAAGCTGTTTAATGCCACTCAGTGGGTGTTGCATTGCTTTGGTCTAAAAGAACTTAAATAAAAATCGCCCATCCATAAAAAAAAGTGTCTCACACGGCTCCGGGGGGTGAACAAAGAAAGGCCTTCTGTAGCGAATCGATGCGTTTTTGTAAGAAAAACATCCATATTCAAAACGTAATAATCACTTTAATGTAGCTTGCACCAACAGTTGTACACAGAAGCAGTTCCGGGCTGATGAGCTATGAGTTCAGCACTGCGCATGCGCCGGTGAGTCTCGTGAACACCAACGTTTGTTTACAGGAGCAAAGGAAGCAAAGTTTCCTTACTTTAGCAAAGGAAAACCAGTCTCCTCTTGGCTTATATCAAAATCCTCTGACATGCTTATTTACAAATCCTCGTTTTGTACTTCTAATTCTTGACCGTTGTTTTGTTTTGATCTCTCCGCTGCGTTTCCGTGTGCGTCATTTCTGAGCGGCACATGAGCAACGCCGACCTCATACGTCATTCCCCCGGAACTGCTTCTGTTTACAACAGTGAGCGCAAGCTAGATTCCAGTGATTATTACGTTTTGAATATGGATATTTTTCTTACAAAAACACATCGATTTGCTACAGAAGGCCTTTGTTTACCCCCCGGAGCCGTGTGAGACACTTTTTTTTATGGATGGGCGATTTTTAAGTAAGTTCTTTTGGACTGAAGCAATGCAACACCCGCTGAGTGGCATTAAACAGCTTGAAAGATCAAAGACAATTTTTTATATAACTCCGACTGGATTCGTCTGAAAGAAGAAAGTCATATACACCTAGGATGCCTCGGGGGTGAGTAAAACGCAGCCTAATTTTCATTTTTGGGTGAACTAACCCTTTAAATATAATCTGTATAATTTGTGGCTGTGTGTGCAGGTGGAGGGTGGGTTCATGCAAGGTTTAGGTCTGTTCACGCTGGAGGAACTACGCTACTCTCCTGATGGTTACCTGTATACTCGTGGACCTGGGATGTATAAGATTCCCGCTTTCGGGGATATTCCCATTGAATTAAAGATCTCGCTGCTCAGAGACACTCCTAATGAGAAGGCCATCTTCTCCTCAAAGGTTAGATGAACCTCAACAACTAACTCCCCTGTAAGATCATAGTTTGAGTCTGTTAACTCTTATGGCTCTGTTTTTACTCAGGCTGTGGGTGAGCCTCCTCTCTTTCTGGCAGCCTCAGTGTTTTATGCCATTAAAGATGCCATCACAGCTGCCAGGGCTGAGTCCAATCTGACTGGACCCTTCAGACTGGACAGCCCCGCCACGCCTGAACGGATACGAAATGCCTGTGAAGACAAGTTTACTAAACTGGTATGTAGTAACTTTCACTGTTGACTGTTGGCTTCATATAATGCATAATTGCACATCGGCATCAAATCTGAACCATGGTCATTTCAGGTTCAGATTTGATGTGAATGTGTCGTTATACACATTTAAATCAAGTCAGACTTTACCATTTGAACGTTTGGACTCGATTTTTTGGACCATTTTTTTCATCAAGGATGAATGAAATTGAAGATAGTTTATTTTAAGTTGTAAGAATATTTCACAAGATTACTGTTTTTATAGTTTCTGATCAAATAAATGCAGCCTTGGTGAGCATAAGAGACTTCTGTCAAAAACTGACTTCAAATTTTTGAATGGTAGCGTACATACAACTTCAGAATCAAATATGGCATTCATGGAGCTGCTTGATGTGGTTTTATTGTTTGATATCATATCAGCTGCTTTTGACAGGGCCTACTGAAGTTTGTTGACCATTGTATGTTTGCGTTTATTTTAGTGTCCTCCTGCGGATCCTGGCACTTTTATTCCATGGGCAGTGCAGGTGTAAGACACAGCAAAGCCCATTTAAAGTCAGATTGATGAATCATTTAATGAATCAAAATGGACTGTTTACTTTCCTAATGCACATGCCTGGTCTTGTGTATGATTTATCTGTGCATGTTATTCCAAAGGAAAAATAATGTATGTTGTTGTAATCTTTAAGCAAAATTCTGCTGGTCAGCACAGGCTATTGGATAATGTTAGCTAAAAGCCATATATATATTAATTACACATTTGACCCACAAGCCACTTAATTCTTGATGGGTAAAATCAAGACCTGCCCCACATTTTGTTAGACATCCTGTTTCACTCGGAAATATGTTTATGAAAGTAAAATGGGTTGCAGGTGGAAATTCACATTGACTTTAAAAGTCACAACAGCAAAGGCATTGAGAGAAGAATATTAATTACCAAAGAAATAGAAATTCTTAGAATTTTGTTGTGAGCAGATTATACTGTGAAAACAAAAGCACTTGTGCTTTTATGACCTCTATGTGCTCTTAGTGAAACGTACATTATATATGTGACCCTGGACCACAAAACCAGTCAAAAGGGTACATTTTTCAAAATTTAGATTTATACATCGTCCTGGATAAATAAGCTTTACATTGATATATGGTTTGTTAGGATAGGACAATATTTCGACTGTTGGCAAAATCACTGGACAAAAGCTTGAAACTGCCATAAAATGGCCAAATCCATCTTGTGTCTTCTCGTAAATAACATGCCAGACTGGAAACCCTTGTTTCTGTCAAGATTCTGGGCTTTCCAGTTTTTCACGAGGTTTGCTGGACTTGTTTAACATACTATGGGTGTATCATTATTCTCTTTGTAATCAGCTGAGATTTACTTTAATCTGAACAGTTTAGTGAAATTGCATTGAAATAATTGTGAGAATTGTTTTTTTTTTTTGAAGAACAATAAAAATAGTTTAGTTAAACATTACCATTAAAGATTAAAAGATAAAAAAACGAGAGTTGTTATGTTTTATGTGAAATACGCGAAAATATATCATATATGTCATATTTCATATATATCATATTTCATATGAAAATACGAAAAAAAGTTAACAGGAATCCCAGCAATTAATATAAACTGCGTGACCAGAAGACTGTAACAGTTCCTCAAGTATCTGATCATTCTTTCCATATCTCAAAATTGCTTTGAAGGGAAAGTGGTTCAGTTTACTAGCTGCAATACGACTTGTTGAGTCAGGTCAGTTTGCGCATTCTGCTCACAGCTAATGTTCATGTCAAAGTGACATTTTAGCGTTAAACCAAATGCAAGACTCGTCGGAGAACATATCGGGTTTGACCTGCGCAGTAACAGACGTAACTAAAAACCGAATGCTGTTTAAATGAGCTGAAAAGAAGACAAATATCCGGGATTTCCGGTGGGAATACACGGAAGAGAGGTGTTCTGTGCGCTACGTGGCCACCTGCGACAGCAGCAGCAGCAGCAGCTTGTATCGACAGTTTGACAGGATGGAGTTTGACGGAGCAGAACATGACAGCGACAAGATCGAGAAAACCAGCGAGAACGGCATTAACACCGAAACTCACGCCTCCGGCACTGAGGAAGACTGTAAATCATGCGAGGATCATGAAGGACCTCGGAAATCATGGAGTTTGGAGAGAAACTGGGGATTTACTTTAGATGAGCTCTTCAAACTTGCACTGAAATTCTTTAAAGGTAACTTGAACGGATTACCAAATAACCCAGACTTTCCCTTTCCCTTTTCTGTTTGTCTGGTAAATGTTTACAACTTTATTTATTTTGTCCCGTCACAAAACAAAATTAAAGTCCCCCTTTTTTTTTTTTCTGTGAGGCATTGTCTGGATCAGGGGTTCCCAAACTTTTCCATTCCACGACCCACCTAGACAACCTATTTCACGACCCACCCAAATATTTGAGGTCAAAAAACAATTGACATTAGCCTACTTTAAGCTTAAGCTTAATTAAAAGTATAATATGGCAGAACTTAATTATTTAAGAAAAATAACCATTTTATTTGATAGTACAACTGAAAAATTTCACTACTAATATTTACGTTTTAATTTCTGTTTACAGGTGTTAAAATATGAAACATGTCTATAAAAACTCGAAACGCGCTCACTCCGGTGAACTGTAATCCGCTGTGAGTGTTGTTAAACTCATCGCGAGCTTCAGCGCAGAAAATGCATTCATGCTCCTTCCGTGTGAGTGTGTGTGTGTGTGTGTGTGTGTGTAGGGGAGAGCGAATAATAAATAGGGGACGGGGAGAAATAATAAACAGATGTGTCTCATTTTAAATAAACACTAAAAACTGAGTTGACAAATTTACTTCAGTCAGAAATGTACTTTTGCAATGGATAAATAAATGGTCAGCGATATCTTCAAAATATTTTTGAACTTTGGCACATTTTTCTCTATATAGAGATGACATGGCAAGGAAATAAAACAGAATTTTGTAAATATTGTTATGCTAGCGTGTGGAAATGTAAACACGCAATGCACGTTTTAAATCGCGCTAAGAATATTGCAATTCGTAATTAATGTTGGAATATCGTGCAGCCCTAGACTGAACTGTGTGAGTGTGTGTGTGTCATTGAAACTCAAATTTAGCTGCAGGCAAGTGACTTTGTGCGACCCACCTTGTCCCACTCTGTGACCCACAGTTTGAAAACCCCTGGTCTGGATGGTCTAGAATCTAGATACACTGTAGTAATAACTCCACCCATTCAGGAACTGAAATGCCATTCATAATAATCATTATTCAGGTTCTCCTAGATGTTGTACACCATGGTTAATGTAAATTTAGTCATTGTCTCACACAGAGATGAATGGGAAGGCGTTCAACCCAACATATGAAGAAAATCTCCGTTTGGTTGCACTACATAAGCAGATCACAATTGGTCCTTATGATCCAAACGCATGTCCAGAAATTGGGTTCTTTGATGTACTGGGAAACGACAGAAGGTAATGGAGGAATAAGCATATAAAACGCTAAATTTTTTGTGCAAATTATGACTGTGTAAGACCATTAGAGTATTTTAAATTCCATATAATATGGTAGCTTGATATTAATGCACTTACCAAATATTGATGCACATATAATGGACTATATATTACCATATATTACTGCACATACTACCAAATTATATTCTCTGTACCATGGTACCGCCACAGCATGTTTTGTAAGGATGTGTAAAATCATATTATGTATGTGCAGTACAAAGTGGGTTTTGCTCTTCTTTATTCTTTTAAAGCCATATAGCACAATCCTAAAATGTCTATAGATGCTTCATTTAGTTTGTTTCACTGCATTTCTCAGGAAAGAATGGCTACGGCTGGGCAGCATGGCTAAAGAAGATGCAATGGAGGACTTTGTGAAGCTTCTGAACTCCTGTTGTAGTCTGTTTGCGCCATATGTGACATCACATAAGATTGAGAAGGAGGAACAAGAGAAGAGACGGTGTGTTCTGTATTAGTTACAGTGCCTAAAGTTTCTTATAAAGTAGTCTATTAATCTGTTAACTTGTAGGAAGCCCATTTTATTCTGTGTGTTTGTGTGTTTAGAAAAGAAGAGGAAGAACGTCTCAGGCTGGAGAGAGAAGAGCAGGAGCGACAGCGACTGGAAGAAGAAGCACGACGCAGAGAGGAAGAAGAGAGGAGAATAAAAGAGGAGGAACAGAGAAGAAAAGATGAGGCAGAGAGGTTACAGTTAGAGCGGCAAAAGTAAGTGCTAGTGGTTTGCTGATATTCAATGAATGGTTTCACTTTTCTGAGCATAAAGTTGCTCTAAATATCTGTCTATCTATCGATCTATCTTATAGCCTAGAATATAAAATCAAAACTTAAATAAATACATTTTAACTCTGCTTTCAGTAGAATTCAGCTTTAAGAAAGTGTTTATCTCTATGTGTACAGACAACAGATCATGGCTGTTCTGAATGCACAAACGGCAGTGCAGTTTCAACAGTATGCCAAACAGCAGTATCCAGACAATCCAGACCAGCAGCAGTTACTCATCAGACAGCTGCAGGAACAGCACTACCAACAGTACATGCACCAGGCCCTCCGCTTACAGCAGGTACGAGTACGACCAGAGACTTTAGATTCAAGTAAGCTTCTTATCATGATTCTTAAAGGGGATGTTAATATTTTGACATAATAAGAGGTCTTTGTACCTTTAAAAAATCCTGCAAGTGTCATCGCTTAAAACATTCTCCTTGGTACAAAAAAGCTAAAAAAAACGACTTGTTTGCATATTGTGGGATTTGTGACATCACTCACACGCATATACAGGTGCATCTAAATAAATTAGAATGTCGTGGAAAAGTTCATTTATTTCAGTAATTCGTCTCAAATTGTGAAACTCGTGTACTACTTCAGTCTGTGTACATTGAATTTATTTAATACACGAGTTTCACAATTTGAGTTGAATTACTGAAATAAATGAACTTTTCCATGACATTCTAATTTATTGAGATGCACCTGTACATTTGTGTATCAAATGAGCTAGAGCAAGGCACCAACATCGTCATGCATCATCACACCATTGGCCATGGCCACTGGTTTTCAGTCACTTAACAGCTGACACCTGTTTACACCGTGTTGTGTTGCATTGTGTCAAAAGCGAATAAACCCATTATAATCACTGCCACTGACTATACAGATGTCTGGCCAATTTCTGACGTAGTCCACATGCTTGAGCTACTACTGACAACAGGACAAATGGAAAAGTAAAGGAACGTTTACGTTTGTCCAGTTTAAAGCATGTTTTCATCTGTACAGCCTACAAAAGGACCTCAGCATCAGAAATGGGTGAATGTCCCGGAGCGCGGTGGAGGATCATATGTTTATTAGGAGCATTTTACTGCAAGTCATGCCTCTAGAGCAAGGCACCAACATCGTCATGCATCATCACACCATTGGCCATGGCCACTGGTGTTCAGTCACTTAACAGCTGACACCTGTTTACACCGTGTTGTGTTGCATTGTGTCAAAAGCGAATAAACCCATTATAATCACTGCCACTGACTATACAGATGTCTGGCCAATTTCTGACGTAGTCCACATGCTTGAGCTACTACTGACAACAGGACAAATGGAAAAGTAAAGGAACGTTTACGTTTGTCCAGTTTAAAGCATGTTTTCATCTGTACAGCCTACAAAAGGACCTCAGCATCAGAAATGGGTGAATGTCCCGGAGCGCGGTGGAGGATCATATGTTTATTAGGAGCATTTTACTGCAAATCATAAACGAGGCACAGTCTAATGGAGAGTTTGCACAGAAACTTTTGTCGAAACTGAAAGTAAACAATTTCAAATATTTTTGTTTGTAAACGATGATTTTATATGGATAATGTTTTCAAAACATTTATTCACATGCAATCACGAGGGGGCGCTGATACTTTTTACTATGAAATGACAGTCAATCGTAACATTGGACATTATTGTTTATACTAACAAGCCTTGAAGGTCAGAATTAGGGTTGAAAATAATCATTTTTGCAAATATATGTTTTTGTGAACAATTTTTTTTATTTATACTTCATTTTAATTGAACCCCAGGAAACATGTTATAATAATAAAAAAAATGTCATAAACCCTTTACATTTCTCCTGTATGACTTCAGATGGCCTTGCAGAAGCAGCAGGACTCAAATGTGAATCAAATGTCAGAAGCTCTTCCTTCTCCTGTGTCAAATGAAGCTGTGCCCACCTGCAATCCCAACAGCCAATCAAATTCATTAGAGAATCAAGAACAACAGACAGACTCAAAAGCCTTCCATTTGTGTGTAGAAGACAAAACAGGAGGTGTGTTTTATCTAACTATGCAAGTGACTTTCGATTTGCATCTATCTATCTATCTATGTATGTATGTATCTATCTGTCTGTCTGTCTGTCTGTCTGTCTGTCTAAACATTCTTAAATTTATCAGTGATAGTAAAGACTTTCACATTATTTTCTAATGATAGTAATGATAGTAAAGGCTTTTATCATTACCATTTCATTTATTCATTAAACAAATATGAAGAAATAATAGAATTAGATAATAATGTTTTCTGAAGGATCATGTGACACTGAAGACTGCAGTAATGACTGCAGAACATACAGCTTTGCCATCACAGGAACCAATTGTATATAGTTATACAGTTTATAAATATACAGTTATTTTAATTTGTAATAATATTTCACAGTATTCTTGTTACTGTATTTTTGAATACCAAATTATGGTATAAAATAGTGTATTTTATGTATATATAATTTTTTATTTTAAGATTTAGGTATTTGTGCCTATTATTTCTGGTTGTATTCCACAGTAATAAAAATATACAAATATAATTGTAAAATAAAAGTTATTTGTAAAAAGATTATTTTAGCATACAAACGAAAATAACAGACATAAAACACTTTTTTGCCTTTTTTTCTTTCTTAAATGCAGAAGTACCTATCATTGCTCCCTCTATGTGGACACGGCCTCAGGTTAAGGAGTTTAAGGAAAAGGTGTTGCACGATCAGGACTCAGTGATCACAGTGGGCCAAGGGGAGGTGTTGACGGTACGGGTGCCCACTCATCAGGATGGCTCACACCTGTTTTGGGAATTCGCCACCGATCACTACGATATCGGTTTTGGGCTGTACTTTGAGTGGAAGGACATGACCATGCCAGCAAGCACGGAAACTACTGAAACTAAAGAAGGTAACAGGATGGATTCCTTTGACAAAGAGATAAATACTTAATCAAATATTTATTACATCATATTTATTTTTAATTTAAGGCACAGAACAAGTAGAAGGAGAGAAGCAGACAGAACAGGGCCGATGTCCACTGGTACATGAGATTGCTCCTGTTTCCCGTCGTGACAGCCATGAGGAAGTTTATGCAGGCAGTCACCAATATCCTGGTCAAGGAGTTCATCTTCTGAAATTTGACAATTCCTACTCCCTCTGGAGGCCAAAGGTTGTCTATTACAGAGTTTATTACACCAGATAAACATCAGCAGACCAGGTTCTGCATTAACAGTCCACCTTTGAGCATGCTGAGAGAGTCTTTAACAGAGGCCTAGTGCTCAAGCTTTTGAAATATGCCGTTTGTTTTGAATGTAAAGGAATTTGCATTGTGTTCTCAAGATACATGTATCCTGCTTTGGAGTCATGATCCAAAGTCCTTGGACGTCCTATGCTTTAGAAATGTTTGCATACAAGACAATTTTTCCAATATCTTGTATGTTTATTATGTTGAATCAATGAAGGAGTGGTGTATACTAATTTTTTTAATTGATGTGATTGATTCCAGCACTTTAAAGTTTAAAATGGATCCCAAAACAGGTGATATTTCACCATGTATTTCTTTGGTTTATAGGACTTTTTTTTATTGTTGTGTGGGTGGTTGAAGAGATCAAGAAATAGATAATTTAATAATTGTTTCTTTTTATATCACGGCCTAATCTTATTGTAAACATGATTATTCCATTTTATATGTTAATTATAACCAGAGTTAAGGATTTGTTAACCTTTTGAAAGGTTGTCTGTATGTTTGCACAAAAATACCTATTTGTGCATAAAAGCAAGTCAAGAACTAGTAGTACTAGTACTCTAAAATGTTGGCTTTCTGGTAAAGGATCATATTATTTTATGTATGCATATGTATTTTCTTGTCTAAAGCAGACAATGTGTCCTGCTGATACCAAAACTTATATGCAACTATGCAGATTCCACAATTTTGCACACTACAATGATGGAGGCATGTTGTGTGTAGACAGATAGAAGAGGGGGAAAGACACTAAATATATTGGATTAACAGTAATAGTTAAAAAAAAATGTAATTTAATTCTACAAGAATTATAAGTGGCAGCTAATGTTGCAGCTAAGATGTAACCATGTAACATGGTGAGGGATTTTTGTCTTTTTAATTCTTTGTATAGGTAAAATTGCCCCATTGATATCTGTAGACCTGTGGGAAGCCCCACAGTGCAATCTTTTTTTTTTTTTTTTTTACCTTGTGTGAGAATGGTATATTTTATGTGAAATAAATGTTTTTATACCCTTCATAAGTGTGCAAGTTTATGAAGTATATTTAAACTATCATGGAAATTATTGTATAGCCCCATGTATGATTATCCTATTTTTCTGCATTGTTTCAGCAATAAAGTAACGCGTATACATTCAAAATTTTAAAATTACAAGGTTAAATCATCCAGCACGCATAAAGATACAGACTTTTTTTATTGCAATAATTCTTTAATCATGCATAATCAAACAGTATATTCATACCAATTCAATTTACTTGGTAGTAAAACAAAAGAAAAAAAATGACCATCTAGTGTCCATCATAGTTTCTTATTACTATGTTCATCTTTAGTTACGTGTTATAGCAGCATTTATAGCCCTGCGTAAAGCAGACAGCAGCCTGATCTTGTCCTCTTCTCTATCTGTAGCACAGATCCACTGGCGCTTTGGGCTCTCCAGCTGAAAAGCGTTTCAAACATCTGAAAAGATTATGGATGGGTTGAAATGTATATTATAATTTCATATTTTATAACATAAGACATAACATATGACAATTATTTCAAACTTTTGTCTGGTAGTGTAGTACTGCTAATTTTAGAGACAACATAATGAGCATTGCATTGCCGTATGAAGTTATAATGACACATACACTTTGTGTTTGTGATTTCCGTGAGATTTAGACAGTGAAGAGCCACAGAGGACAGAAAGGTGTGAGTTGTGTTCACTGCCAGACAAAATGGCACGTTTGACACACTCCTCTCAGTCAGCACTAGAGCATCATTGAACAGAAACAACCCCTGGTCACTCACATGCTCATACATCCTGAGAAGAAAAAGAGAAACATCACAGATCAGTAGGGTTGCTTGAGTAAATCTGCTTCCATAAAGGAATAGTTCACCCCAAAAATTAAAATTTGCTTCACATACTTAGCATTAGCTTAGCATACCTAAGGTCATCTAAGATGTAGATGAGCTTGTTTCTTCATCTGAACAGATTTGGAGAAATGTAGCATTACATCACTTGCTCACCAATAAATCCTCTGCAGTGAATGAGTGCCATCAGAATGAGAGTCCAAACAGCTGATAAAAACATCACAATAATCCGCACGACTCCAGTCCATCAATTAATGTCTTTTTGAAACAAAGCCGCAAGTATTTAATTTCAAACCGTTGTTTCCAGCTAAAATAGATTATCCATAATATGTGACCATATGACCACAAAAGCAGTCATAAGTATCACGGGTATATTTGTAGCAATAGCCAAAAATACATTGTATGGGTCTAAATTATAAATTTTATGCCAAAAATCATTAGGATATTAAGTAAAGATCATGTTCCATGAAGATATTTTGTAAATTTCCTACTGTAAATATATTAAAACTTAATTTTTGATTAGTAATAAGCATTGCTAAGAACTTCATTTGGACAACTTTAAAGGCGATTTTCTCAATATTTATACACATACATACATACATACATAAAATTGTTTTTTGCACCCTCAGATTCCAGATTTTCAAATAGCTGTATATCGGCCAAATATTGTCCTATCCTAACAAACCATATATCAATGGAAACTTCCTCAGCTTTCAGGTGATGTATAAATCTTAATTTCGAAAAATTGACCCTTGTGACAGGTTTTGTGGTCCAGGGTCACATATTGCTTTCTCTACTGAAAAATCATCTCATCTGAATCAAGACAGAAATATGCACAGATTAAGCACTGTTTACAAAGTGATAACAGCTCTAAACATGTCGGTGGATTTTGATGTGAAAGGACAACAGGGGATGGCCTTTTTTCACTGGAGGAAGCGTTATTAGGAATTATGGACTCATATTTTGGCTGGAAGCGACTGTTTAAAGTTAAAAGGCCTTAATTATGGATTGTTTCTTACAAACAAACAGCTTTTTGCTTCACAAGACATTAATTGATTGACTGGAGTCATGTGGATTACTTCTGGATTATTGTGATGTTTTTTATATCAGCTTTTGGACTCTCATTCTGACGGCACCCATTCACTGCAAAAGATCAATTGGTGAACAAGTGATGTAATGCTAAGTTTCTTATTTACTCATTGCAAAATTAATGATTGATTTCTCATTTCTCACCATAAACTCATTTACACCTTGGATGGCCTGAAGGTTAGAATTTTTCATTTTTGGGTGAACTATTTCTTTAATTAAAAAAATACATTCAAACATATTGAGTTATGCTGTTGTTGGTTATCTACAAACAGAATAAGACTGGCTTCAGGTAGACAGAGAGACTCCTGTTTCTCTGACATTTGATCTCAGGTCAGTGGCAGCACCTGAGAGAGGCAGCAATGTCTCCATTAAGGCAGCTCAGTAATGCCACATCCTGTGTGGTGACCAAGTATCTGCTTTCCTCCAACAAATTCTAAATCAAGTACAAAAATACGCTGTTATACTGTGTATGAACACTGACATTTGCATATAGTGCACTGCAAATACATATGGCTGTCTATCACAGGCTCGTCCTGTTCTTTTAAGTCCAGAAAATTTGCCTTATGACTTTTAATGGCCTGTGAGAACCTGACCTCTGTAAATAAATGGCTGCTGCGATGACTATGCAACTTACTGGGCAGTTTTGAATTGTGCTCTGTGCCTCCATGATTCTCAAGTCTCGATCCAGACTCTTTTTCAACTGGGAATGAATTAAATTAAGGTAAACACATACACGTTCATATTAATTCACTGAGCACTTTGTTTTTAAACACACCTTGTGGATGAAGCCTCTGTAAGTCAGCAGTGAGTTGAGAGCAGACGATAACTGTGTGTAGTCCGGATGCTCAGATGGTGTGTGCAGTGTTAATGCCTGAAGCAAAGTCACATACACCTCCACTCGTGCGGATGGTGTGAGAAACAGCTCCTGGAGACTGGATGTACATTTGGAGCGTTGCTAGAGTCACTCTTGTACAACTTTTCTCATTTGTCTGAAAACCAGCAGAGCTGTCATTTTTTACTGTACCTCAGCATTCTGGTAGCAACAGTCTGGTCGTGTCTCTTCAGAAAGCTGCGGAATACAGGAAGCATCTCACGGCACTACAAAACATACACAATTATGTAACAGATAATGACAATGATTCAGTATATAAAATAATGTACATACTGTAAGTATTATACACCAGAAGTATTAAAAAATGTATGGTTTGTTTGTTTTTAAAGAAGTCTTTTATTCTCACCAAAGCTGCATGTACTTGATCAAAAAATTATATAAAACTAGTAATAGTTATAGCAATAGTAATTATTAAATTATTGTTTAATTCATTTTTTAAAATGTAATTTATTCTTGTGGTGCCAATGCTGAATTTTTGCAGTCATAACTCAGTCAGTCTTCAGTGTCACATGATCCTTCAGAAATCATTCTAATATTACTTACTTACTATTATCAGTGTTTAAAACGGTTGTGCTGCTTACTATTTTTGTGGAAAGCATGATACTTTTTGATGAATTCTTTCATGAACAGAAAAGAAAAACATGAATTTGTCATTTTTTGGAACAATGTACTGTCACTTTTATAAATTATTATATATCATAAATATCATGAATTATTAATTCATAATTATCAGTGTTTAAAACGGTTGTGCTGCTTACTATTTTTGTGGAAAGCATGATACTTTTTGATGAATTCTTTCATGAACAGAAAAGAAAAACATGAATTTGTCATTTTTTTGGAACAATGTACTGTCACTTTTATAAATTATTATATATCATAAATATCATGAATTATTAATTCATAAACGTTATTAGTTTTATGGGGTTGTACCTGAACTAAGCTTTCCTTGTCATAAATAGGTAAAATCATCTGATATTTCAAAAGACTTGCTGCCATTGACAAATTCATGAGAGTCTGCAGGGGTCTCTATGTTAGCATTTCCTGTGTTATCCTGTTTCCTTTTTTTTTTTTTCCTGCATGCCTCTGCACATTGCTTGTACCACATGATTTTGATTTGGCAGGTAAGTGTTTCAAATATTTATATTGTGTCAAAACTGCTTCACTGCTTTGATTATGATGACAATAAAATATTATACCAGACTATCCACTAATATTTTGTTTTTAGCATACCTTGTCTATACTTCTGAGAATGGTAGGATAGTTGTTGAAAAAATTAGTGTAGACCCGTAACTTGGTGCAAAACTTGACACAAACATCCCCCACACACTGCAGCGGACCCCACTCCTCCCACTTCTCAGTCAGCTCCTTCAGAAAAACACTGTGAAGAGCAGAGTCTTAGAAAATGAGAAAGTAACAGAAACAGAAACAGAAAAGTATATGTGGAAACATGGGAAATCTTTTACCTGTTTGTCTCCAATATATCCAGCAGAGGGCAGAAGATGGTGATGAGACCGACTGAGCTGATGATGGCTCGGTTGGAGTCCAGTGCAGCTCTGAGAGGGGTGTAGTACACTGTGGCCACCGCTTGAAGTTGTCTCACATATGTTTTCTCACTATTTAAAAGCTCTTTGCACACAGCACTGCGTCTGTCTGCATCACTTAGCAAGCCCTAACAAAAAAAGACACATTTTAAGCACTGAAGGCATTGGATAAACCAAATGAATGATCTAAAACAGAAACATTAGCAGTAACCTTTGGAGATTCTGGACTTAGGCCATTAAAGGAAGCACTTTCTGTAATAAACAGTGGCTCCATGTTCTTCAAACCATTGTTGACTGAAGACTTCAGTAGAAAGTGACCCAAGAAGTCTAAGGGATCATCCTACAGCATGACAGTGACTCAGATTTAGCATAATGCAGCAAGATAATCTGAGATTTACTGGAACCAAATGTTTCTTGCTTACTGGAGTCTCATTCATCAGGGCCACGAGGCCATGAACCAAACACTGCATGACCTCTGATTTAAGGGAAATGACAGGCATCTTTATATGATCCCAGAGGAACAGACCTGGAAAGGCCACACAAACAAGGAAAATGGTTTGAATACATACACAGGAGGGTAAATATAAGGTACGTATTTGACGTAACTGCACAAGACTGTGTTTTCATTTCTGACTTGCCCAGGATGCGGCCTCTGATCTCTTGACACATGAAGTGCAGCTGTGGCCCCAGCTGTTTCCGCAGATGCTTACAGGCTTCCTCTATCCATTCAGCCTGTCGGCACCAGCTAAGAAGGAAGGTCTCATGCAGGTACACCAAAGGAGGAAACTCACCAGACCCAGACCACTCACTGAGAACTTGCAAAAAACACAGAAACAAGTGATACAGGACGTCATTTATGTATAATCTAAATGAATGAATGAATAAATAAATAAACAAACAAGACATGTTATGTTATTTTTTTTCTCAAATCAATATTATTTGGATATATAAAGATATTATAAAATAAGTATATGAAACTGTATTTTATATATTTAGATTTATAGTTTTTTCAATAATACTTTGTACTCATAATTTTAAAAACATGCACAATTTAATAAGACATTTTAATAAAACATTTAAAATAAAAAAGGTACATAATCATTCGAATTATTTAATAATTATTTCTTAGTATTTTTATGAGAAATTGTGTATTATGAGAAACAACTTCTATATAGAAACATAATATACATATAATGTAGAAATATATATATATATATATATTATGTATATACAGTGGGTACGGAAAGTATTCAGACCCCCTTAGATTTTTCACTCTTTGTTATATTGCAGCCATTTGCTAAAATCATTTAAGTCTTCACAATTCTACTTCCATATGTTATATGTTACTTTCGACTGAAAGTATAATAATAACCCACATTCAAGAGATTTTTCTGCAACTCACTGTACTGGTAGGAGCCCGTACAGATCCCTGTGGGAGCTCTGACATTCAGACCAGTTAAAACGGACAACTTCATCATCAGATCCATCCCTGCAACTGAACAATCAAAGAACTCCTGAATAAAAGATACTTACAGGAAATGTTACATGGGACAAAATGCCACTGGGACAAAACAGACAAACTCTACCTGAAGCTGCCAGGGGAGCAAAGATGTTCAGACTCCCTCCTTCTGAAGCAGGAACTACCCAACCACACAGATTCTCCCAGAACTCCCTCACACCTGGCTTTAGCACTGTCTTCTCAGTTATGCTCATTCCTGGATAAAAGACAATGTACACATTGTATACATGCATACATATATATAGATATAAATATCTGTAGGACGTAAATCATTACTTATCATTACTTTTTTAAATGTTAAATATTTCATTCCATTTTTTTCTTCTATTACATTATATTTTAGGCCTATAGATACGGATGATTTATTAGAGTGATTGTTGTGTTTTGTTGACCTGTTCATCATTTACAGCTTCTTTTGTATTGCAATTTATTGAAGCCATTCAAATATTTGGCATAAATGTGACAGCAGCTGTGTGTTTTACATGGTTATAAAATCTGCCCTCATAAAGAAAAACTATTCCAGCAGGCAAAAACTGCCTGTTAATACTTTTCTTTTTATATAAGATAGATTGGACCCAATGTTACTACAATTACTCAAGGAAATTACCATCTGTGAGAGTTATCTCTTCTGTGCTTCCTGTCACCAAAATGCCGAGACTTTGCACCATCCTGCCTTGAATCACCCTTTCCGCCAGAGGAAGCAAAGCCTCCAAGGTCATTCCTTGTGAGTCATACGGTAAAATCACCACAGACAGTTGCACCGCGGCCAGAAGCAGCTAGAAATATAAAGTTAAACTCCTTTAGTTCATAAACAACTATGTGATTGAGGTTAAGGAGTCTATCACTCAACAAGAGACATAACTCAATGATAGACATGAATGAGAAATAACAACGTTTTACTTCATATCCAGGAACACTGGATGACACAAGCAGGAAATGAGGAAGAGGACTATAGGAAGATTTGACTGGCTGGGTGAACAGTGAACTGAAAGAAAACAACATGCCCAGGATTATTTTTTAAATATTGTTGTGAGAAGAATTATAAAAGTTAGGCTACTAAAATATGATGGCTAGAAAAATCCAGAAAGATATTCACCAATGTTGCTACTGTAATACTGACCTCATAGTTTTCAATAAACTGGTGGCACATGTGCTCCCAAGAGTGTTATTCAAGCTTAAATCAAGCCGTGGTTCTCTTATATCCACACTAGAGAGTGCATTTTTCAATCGGCACTTGTCCTACATAAGGAAACCATGACAAATAACACTTTTGTGTACATTTTCCTTGCATGTAGTACAAGACTAAGATTGTGTTACATACAACGTGAAGATGAGTAACTAACACATGATCAACATAGTCAGTGATTTAATGCCTTTGTAATTTGAAATACTTAAAATAAAAGACTGAATGAAATGAAATAAAAATAAATAATACAAATAATACAATTAAATAAATTACATTTGGATGAGACATGTTATTAGACAGTCAGCTTTTGCTGTACACTTTCATTGTCAGTGTCTCACCCCAAGTTGAACAAGAGCAGCAGTAAGTGGCTTATGAATGGTTCCAGTAGATGATGTGCCCAATGTACTGGTGTTTAACCATGCCCTCCTGGTCTTCAAAGCAGCTTCTGTGGAAAAATCAGACAGAAATATGAGGACCAGAGCATCAGCCAACTGAGATTATTAGCCTCAGATAATTTATATGAATTAAAACTCCTTAACCTCAATCAGATCATTTCATAAAGGCATGTAGAGTACATGAAATGCTGGAACCCATGGCACTCACGTTTATGCTCTGCTACCTTCTGTCTGATAGTTTGTCTTATGTTGTGTTCTCTCCATCTATCCTGCTGCTCCTCTGATGCTGTCAAACTCTCATTCAAGGTACCATAGACACCTGCTGCTTCCCGTGGAGTTAGAATATCTAAACTGGCAGTACAAGCCACATAATGTCTTTTCCATGCCCCATACTCATGATCTGATGGGCTGTAGGGAAGAAACCAGCCCAGACGGATACACTTCGGAGACCACAGACAGTCCTAGAGAATCACACAGAGAGTGTACTGTGGGTGAGTAAACATATTCAAAACATTGTCTTTGACATTTCTGGCATTCATTCTGAAATTGAAATTTACCCTAGTTTAGAACACTTTCAGTAGCAATGTTTGAATGAAGAGAGAAGTGTGATAAAAGCCCATTATCTAATCAATTAAAGGCACATTTGTGCTGATTAATTTCTTACCTGCTCTGCCAGAAACTTCCAATGCCAGCACAGCTGTGCTGCAGAGCAGATGTCTCGAGGACTGAGGAAGGACATGATGTAGAGAGACAGAAAGCGGGGCAGCACAGCTGTGAAGTCCATTCGACTGATGGGGACCGATTCCGCCAAACAATCCCTGGTGAACCTAAAAGGGTAAAAAAATATGTATTGACTACAAATTCTTTGTCTGAGAAAGTGTCGTTCTTGTGTGTAAATCATGTAAGATCAGAAATTAGGATCTGAGAATTCACTTGAGCTGGGTTTTGGAGCATCTTTTCAGCAGCTGACAAATAAATTCTTTTCTTTGTCGGTCCATCCACAGGTCAAACCAATGGAGGATGAGAGCTGTTCTTTCCTGGAAAAGCTGCAAATGCATTTACTGAGATTATGTGGTTGTAAAAATAAACACACACACATGACATAGATGTAAAATAATAATAATAAAACTAAATAAAAAGTAATTACATAAAATAAAAAAATACATATATTTAAAAAAAACAATACTTTTTCTGACCTGTTGGTTGCATGCTTTATTTGTTACAGGCGTCCATGCACTGAATCTAGTTTCTGTGGCGTCGAACCGCGGTGCGTCTGACAGCGACTGTCTGTAGTCACTTCCATTCATCTGCCATTGATTATTAATATCCGGATTTCCGCGGGTTTTTGATTTATGATGGGTTCTAAATTCCACAGACGTCATAACAGTTAAACTGGTTTAAACAGTCCAAAACTAACACTGCCTTTCTCGATTTGTAGTTAAAATAACAAGCGGGGACACATTTGTTTCATTTGCAAATGCACTCTATTAAATGAATATGAATTTTACTCGAAAATAAGGTGTTCTGCTTGTTACCGGCTGGAGTTGAGTTCTAAACAACAAACCCCTAGCGCTCGTTTCCCTGGAGACCAAATAACAAATGAAGCTCTGCAAATTCCTTCACACGAGTCGTGTTTTTTTTCAGCAGCTCTTGTGATTTTGCTCGGAGACAATTGTTTTTACGTATTTATGTTAAAATACGTAAACTATATAAATACTGAAGTAATCTACGTAATTGAGAAATCAGATGTGGGGTAATACAACTTGAACTTTATTGACAGAAGCATGAATAAAAGGTTTAATCAACAATCAGCCAGTAGCCTATGTTACACTTTACATTTCAATTTAAAATAAAATATGTAAATATGACTATAACCTAAAATATACCATGTTACTTTACTTTCATTCTGCAGTATCAGGACACTGACATCTTGGATGAAAATAACCTGCCATTTTCTTTCTATTAATTCCCTTAAGACAGGACAGAAATAAATACAAACAGAGCCCATCAGTTCCTTGTTAAAGTGAATTAGTGAAAATGCAAAGGTGCTGCTATTGTACAACTCCAAGGCAACATTTAAGACATAAGATTTGATTAGAAGTCACAATGTCATCGAACATTACCTTATGAGCATATATTTCTTATGGTAACATATGATGTGATGAGAAGGACAAGTGAGCATTTCATCACGACTGTTTGGATTTGTTCTTTGATATCATATCTATAAAACTATAGACTGCAAACAAGCCAAGCTGACCAATTCTAAAAGTTTAAGATCCACAGTGTCACCGATATGACTGTAATACTGGTGTTTCTCCACAGCTTTTCTGTGCTAAATATGCACGCAGTATTCTCCATGGTAGAGCTTTTGCAGTTTATATGCTGGAAGTTCTGGGGACTTCTTGACTGTCAGCAAGGTTAAGCTTTTGTCTAAAGAATTATAGTTAAGGATAGTCATTCAAAGCATATGAGAAATCACTTGCTTTTGACAACTTATATGTATAAAATAATGATATGCATAACTAAAAAAAGTCTAAACAATTTTAAATGAATAGTTCACCCCAAAAATTAAAATTTGCTAAAAACGGACTCACCCTCGGGCCATTCAAGATGTAGATGAGTTTGTTTCTTTATTAGAACAGATTTGGCGACATTTAGCATTACATCGCTTGCTCACTAATGGATCTTCTGCAATGAATGGGTGCCGTCAGAATGAGAGTCCAAACAGCTGATAAAACATCACAATTCATCACAACTGTTAACATCTTGTGAATCAAAAAGATGCGTGTTTATAATAAATTAATTCATCAAGAGGTGTTTAACTTCAACCTGTTGCTTCTGATTAAAATACAAGTTATCTATCCATAAAACTACATTCACCAGTGGGAAAAAAAAATCTTGTCTGACTCAAGACCAGAAGCAACAGTGCAAAGTTAAAATGCCTCGATGAATTTGTTTCTTACAAACAAACAGCTTTTTTTCAGCTTCAAAACATGTTAATTGCTGAACTGGAGTCATGTGGATTACTTTTCACACTTTTTCACTGGAGGAAGTGTTATTATGGATTATGGACTTTTGGTCAAAAGCGGCGGCACCCATTCGCTGCAGAGGATCCATTGGGGAGCAAGTGATGTAATGCTAAATTTCTCCAAATCTGTTCCAATGAAGAAACAAAGTACATCTTGGATGGCCTGAAGGTGAGTAAATTTTTTAACAAATTTTCATTTTTGGGTGAACTATTTCTTTAACTTAACCCCTATAACATCATCCAGTTGAAAGTCATCAACATAATTGGTGAAACCATGAAAGGATACATTGAGGAGCTCAACTCTTCCAGCTAAAGGAAAAAAAGTGAACTTCATTGGATTGTCTGGATAATTACATGAAAGAACTCATAGATTTGTGGATTTGTGACTACATATTTAATATTGCTTTGCTTACATTTAATAACAGTTTATCCATGTTAGTGTCATAAGCGGACTTCCTCTGGTCTTCTGGCAGCTCATCCACTTCTCCATACAAGTCAAAATGCAGACGAGCCAGTGTTTCCTGCATTTCTCTCACATGCTCCATCTGATCAATGGAGCACTCATTGCCTGATTCAGAGAAGATTTTAATTTGAATCAAAACTGTAAACACACTTTAATGTAGCTGTACTGTACTGTAGGAGCTTACCAAAAGCTTGTAATTTTCCAGAGTGGAAGTCATTAAGAAGGCTGAGCAGCCCCTTCTCCATCTCCTGAACATCAGACACGTCTGTGAGAAATGAGTGCTGGATGTGGGCAGACTGGTTACTCTTACCCGACTGACTCTGAGGCCTCGGTTTGTCTCGCACTCCCCTAAAACAAAATAAATAAATGAACCAACATATGAAGATTGAAACATGAAACTGTAATTTTAATAACGTACACAGATTTAATATGATGATAGATGACGCTCACCTGCGATACTTTGCCCTCTGACTGGAGTGCGTGACCGTACCACCAACACCGAACGATCTGCTGCTGGATGTTGTCTTTCGTGCAGTGACTGGGAGAGGAGGCTGGTTGGAAGACGGTTTGGGGATTTTACGTTTCTTATTTTTTTCTTCCATTGTGTCATCCAAATTATCTACAGAATAAAATAATACGTATGAGCAGAGAAGCCTGAAAAGTTTAAATTTGAGTTCACAATAAAAAAAACAAACACATATTTGATAGTGGTGCCCCGCAAGCTCCAGTTTTGGTAACGTTACATAATCTATTGGTTCCCAACTTTTTAACCCCAAGATCCCCCATTTTCCAAGACAACATTTAAAAGCCCCTCATGCAGGCCAATATATTTCCAAACTTTTTATTACTAGTAACTAGGGGTGTTTACAGATTACAATAATGAACCACAATTCTCGAGAAGTTTCAAGTACTGTATGTTCTGCTATAAAAATTAGTAATTTTTTTTTAGACATTTTGACTTATTTTTTTAGCAGAGTATAGTATTGTCATGAAGTAAGATTTTGTAATATAATTATTAAATGATATAAATCTAAATAAATATAAATTTGAACTTTATTTTGTATCCCCCACGGAAGTTTGCTGAGGCCCCCTAGCGGGCCCCTGCCTCCGGTTGGAACCACTAATCCGCGATTACACTACAATGTCATGCGTTTTATTCATGATGAGCAGGCGACAAAATAATTCCCACTGGCAATCAAACTTCATATAAACGCTGTCCGGTGATATTAAACAGTGTTATCACGTTCATTAACAAGCGTTTCTAATCCTTTTACAGTAACACGCAACATGTAAATAATATGCGAGCGAGTCGAGGAGCGACGCTGAGTCGTGAGAAAACATGTCTCGTAATCATTAACGCAATGTAGCAACACATGCACAATTGTATCATACCTTTAATTTTACCGCACAAAGGAAGACTCCACTGTTTAGACTGAAATATTATCCCCTCTGAAAGACATTCTCGATGAGATTAGGCTGCTCTAAAGTTGGTACAGCTGACCAGCAAGTTTACAAAAGGCACTTCCGGGATTTACACGTCATCGTCGTGGTGCTATCAACACGCACTGTTCTGTTAGTAAACAGCTGTCGAAAACAGTTACAACGTACAAATATATATATATATGTATTTTTTTTTTATCAACAAACATTTTAGTTTAATCCAGTTTGAAATGGAAGTCTGACTGTTCTTTTGAAATATTGCATAACAAACCAGTTAGTTACAAAGAGCGACTTAAAGATTAAAAAGCCATTCGCTACAGTGGACCAATTTAATGTTATGTATTTTAAAAAGCATTACTTATAAATTACTAATGCAATACATTAATGACGCACCAGAAATAGACACGTCTCTTCCTATTTTATTTTTTATACAGGAAGTAGTAATAATCGTAGCGATTAGGCCAAAACATTTTTTCTTCTTTTGTTTATTGGATGATCTATTAAAATGGTAACTACCTAAACGCTTCACCCCATCCAACGGCTTTTCTAGTGTTGTTGATAATTATCTTTTCTATTTATGCTTCGCTTTGACGCATGCGCACCAAGTCACCTGTCATATGACCGCACATGCGCACCACTGTCATAATCTGTCTGAAGGAATTTCGGAAACAGTTTGGATCAGCGCGAACAATAAACACTTTCTAAAGACTTAAACCGATCGATTCCAGTCTTATCCGTGTGCTGTCCTGGAATCAACCTCAGTAAGTAGCGAGCGAATCGTTGTGCTCCGGCTTGCCTCCAGTATTTCAAAACAAAAGGATGTTAATGCGTTTCTACTTCCCCAAAGCGGAACTGAATACGAGACCAACTCGCCAACTTCTGTCTTAAATAATCAAACACAGTTAACCAGTAGCGTTTCACACCGTGAAACATCATGAGTAAACAGTAAGTACAAAAAAAAACCTGTCCGTAAGTAACGTTAGTGGTGTTGGGATCTTGGAGACTTGGGCTTTCCCACTTTCAAAGTACCGTACTAACTTTCTTTATTTACCTGGCAAAATTGTGCTCTGTCCTTCTGGCGTCGGGTGTAAACCGTGCATCTGGGAATCAGCAGCATTAAACATCATTGCTATGGGTTTATACTCTCTGATAAGATCGGATTGTCTTGTTTAAGAAACAAATATGGATGGTTTCCTGAATGTTGGTTCGGAGGATTTGTCAGATCTTCAAATGTAGAGGAGTCATGCTGTAGTTTGAATCCCATATGAACATAATGCAGCTCCAGATAGTGCTGTTTATATTCTGTCTGATGCAGAATACAGTGAAAATAGTGTGAGAGACATGACGTAATGACCTTACCTTGAGGAACCGGCTTTTGTTGACAAGCTTGTAGAGCTTAAGGCCACAGGAGGGGCGGCAAACTTGGACACCAGCAAGATGGCAGACATGACTGTGGAGGACATCACATTGAGAGCCAACCAAGTTACAGATGAGGTATGCTTGTCATCTATTACTATAACAAACTAATTTGTTTTGATGTGATTTTGCAAGTTCCTGTATACGTGCCCTCTCATTGTTTGTGACAGCAAAGTCTTTTTCTCTTTTACTCACAATTTTATTGCTCTATTTTTTAACCTTATCGTAGAGCTTAAGGCCACAGGAGGGGCGGCAAACTTGGACACCAGCAAGATGGCAGACATGACTGTGGAGGACATCACATTGAGAGCCAACCAAGTTACAGATGAGGTATGCTTGTCATCTATTACTATAACAAACTAATTTGTTTTGATGTGATTTTGCAAGTTCCTGTATATGTGCCCTCCCATTGTTTGTGACAGCAAAGTCTTTTTCTCTTTTACTCACAATTTTATTGCTCTATTTTTTAACCTTATAATACTTTTCTTGCACTAACAGTTTTAAGATTTTCCTCATGTCTTCTTATTGATTTTGCTATTTTCTGTGCTACTAAAATTGTCATAATAATAACATACTCCTTTCTTGCTTTGCTTATAACTTTGTTTCTTTCTCTCTTTCTCCTACTTGCTGCCTCTGAAGGGACTCACATGAGCCTGTGTGCTGTAATAAAGACTAATAGCATGAAGGGGACACTGTGCTCATGCACCACAGCATGGGTGACTGGGGGTAAACTAGAGATCCATGAAACCCCCACCCACTTTTTCATTCTGAAATTACGTGTTTTTTTTTTACTTTGATTTTACAATTAGTGTTTTAATTTCCTTAGAAATTATATAATTTCCCAGGTCAAAAGTGGATTAATAGCCATAGTTGGAAAAGTTTCATAAATTTTTTTCACAGCTATGCCTTACCATTGTGTTCCTGTGTACATCTTGTGTTCCATGCATGGTTTTGTAGCATTATCAAGGCTTTTCACATTTCGGACAATTTCTCTATTCATCCCCTGAAATGTTCAGTGTGCATTGTTTGAGTAGATGTTTGCACGCAGAACTCAAATTAATGTTCAACAGAATAGGTGCTGTGTCAAATTTCCGTAGTGATTTGACTACCTTTTGAATATGTGCGTTTTGTTTCTTTCAGTCACTTGAAAGCACTAGGCGGATGCTACAGATGGCAGAGGAGGTAAGATTTCCAATGAAGCCTGGAGGCTTGAGAAACACGTTACTGTTATTTGATGTACAGATTCAGAATGCCTAGAGCTATCTGCATTTGCTCATTTGAATTTGAGATATATATATCTTGATATAAGCATTTGTGTATTTTCAGAGCCGGGAGACAGGTGTCAAAACAATGACCATGCTGGATGAGCAGGGAGGTAAGTGACCGCTTCATTCCATTCCTCCTCATCCCTGAAACCTACTTTGTTACTCAACATTATATCGTTGCTATAATCTATAAAAGCTTTGTTTAGGAGATGCTGGCTCATTTTATTGTTGAAACCTGCTTCATTCTGTCTTGATAAGAGCAACTGAGGCGAGTCGATCAAGGAATGGACCAGATCAATCAGGACATGAGGCAGGCCGAGAGGAACCTTACTGATCTGTCCAAATGCTGTGGCTTGTGTGTGTGCCCATGTGACAGGTTCGCTATTATAACTCCACTTCTAAGCTCCTGGATTTAAAATAATCTCCATTATGTTGTATCGTGGAACACCAAATTCAGTAGGATTTTTGTGGGGGCTTCTCTTTGCATTTTATTGAAATGAAATGAATTGTCATGAGATCTTTCAGGAGTAAATGAGTATTAAAAACCTCTTTTCTTTTAGAGTGACGTCTATTGAGCATGATGGGAGATATAAGAAGACTTGGGGCAGAGGTAGTGACAACTCCAGCACGGAGGGAAAAGAGGGCGGCGTTGTATCCAGCCAACCCAATGCTGTTCGCAATGGACAGGCTGTTTCGAGTGGGTCAGGGGGCACATCTGGCCCCTACATTAAGAGGTGAGGGGAATTATAGCACTAAATAATAGGATTTCATCCAGTGTCAGACTTAAATCTTTTGATTTGAATCAATTGTTTAAAGCAAGTAAATGAAAACCGCATGTTAAGCTTCTTGTCCTGGAAATAGATTATGAAATCTGACATTAAAGCCACACTTTCTTCTCATTTCTGTGGTTTTACTGTACAAATATTTGTGGAGCCATGTTGCATGTTGGACACTGTTGCGATATCATTTGAATAAGCTTCCACTTTGTTGCATGCCAGTCAGTCAATATCAGATGCCAAAACGTGAACATTGGTCATTTTGCTTAATCAAATGGTGAATTCCTGTCAATGCAGGCAGTTCTTGACCTAGAATAAGCTACAGTCTTGTTCTCTGTTTTATAGCATTTAGCTATTATTAGGATATGCTGTCTTTGCCCTGCCACATCAAATATTTTTGGTGGCTGAAGCATCTGCAGTTTGACTCCACATGTATGTGGTAATTCTTTTATTTTAAGATCTTTACAGCTGGTTCATACTTCTGAATATTAATTTAGATTAGCAAAAAGTGCTTTTTACAAAATTATGTCTTGAGGTATATTCTGTGTATATACAGTTTGCTTTATTGATATTTCTGCTTTCCCAAAAGAGTAACAAATGATGCACGAGAAGATGAGATGGAGGAGAATCTGGATCAGGTGGGCAGCATCATCGGGAATCTCAAGAATTTGGCCGTGGATATGGGCAATGAGATTGACAAACAGAACAAAACCATTGACCGCATCACTGATAAGGTAAGTCTACACCGTCAAACAACTAGGCATCTAATAAAGTGGACCTGTGAAAATATTAATATTTATTTATTTAAATTAACATTATTGTTTTTAAACAATTTAATTAAGATATATAAATAAGATATATTTTATATATAAAAAAATATCTATATATTATTTTTCCCAGGCTGATATGAATAAAGCTCGCATTGATGAAGCCAACCAGCGAGCCAACAAACTTCTGTAGAGAATGGACACTGCTAGCATCACTCAGGAGCCTGATTGTTTGATCTCTCTCTCTCTCTCTCACACACACACACACACACACTTTCTGCTTCACAGCAATGAATTGCAGCAAGTGAGTTAAGTTCTTCCAGTGCCATCTGTGCCTTTTTTGCCATTCTGTTTGTACTATTGTAAATAGCTGGACACATGCACACACAGATCTATTCCAGAGCCACCTGTACAATCAAGTCTTCACCCTTAATATGTGAGACAAATATGCTGGATGCACCGAGTGCAGTTGTTTTTGCGGCTTTGCTCACTGCTGCCCTCTCAGTCTGTAATGGAAGGATTCTGATCTCTCGAGATGGTGATGGGTTTTGTCCGTCCCTCTCCCTGCACTTCAGTCAACATGGCTAATTGTTTCACTAATCTGAATGAAGGGCCAAAGACTTACGACAGAACTTTTAATGTTCTGGTTTGCTGCCCTTATAGCCGTTGATGTATGTTTGGGCTAATGATATAATGTTTTGTTTTAATGTTTCTGTTTAGATGTATCTTTGACTGATTATACTCCTATTTAATTATCTTAAGACATTAATGGGCCTTGTGAATCCAGTTAGTCCTGTTCAATGTTTGGGGGGAAATGTATGGTAGTGTCCTTTTTAATGGCATAATTTACCATGCTATATAGGAATAGGACATTTCAATGTATCTATTTTACTGCTAATAAAGCCAGTATAATTGTTCCTTGTTTTTTTCCGTTTAGTGTGTAGAAGTGACTTTACCAGTAGAGGGCGCTGCCACATTATTTTGTTATTTTATGGTGAAATGAAATATGGTTGATTTTGCAACAAGGTCTAACCTAGCAGATTTCTTTAGGCAATGCAACAAATTCATGTGAAAGGCTTGAACCTGATGCGAAATCTGCATGGAGAAAAATTTTGAACTCCTGAAATCCCAGATTATGTGGGTTTCTATTGGAATGACTGGAATTGACCACTTAATGGCAAGCTCTCACCAGTTATGAAAAAGATGCATCGTAACAGAAGTGTTTGGAATGGCAAAATTAAAAGAACCAATAATTTTGTGCTTGAATGCCTGCTAATATCTCTACTGCCTGAATTGCAAATATTATTCCTCATTATGTAGCAAGTAGAACAACTAGCCCATATAAGATAAGTATGTTTATAACAACATTATTTTCAACTTTTACAAAGACACTCTTTTAAAATAAATCTAATGTCTGTATGGTCTCTCAGCCTAGAGTGCTGAGGACTGTTTTCTGTTCATTCCAGCTTTCATCTTTTTCATGGATAGTTTTACTTGGACTGATTCTTGGGACTGAGTATTACATAGTAGCCTAGTTATTTGAAACATTT
This sequence comes from Sinocyclocheilus grahami, assembly GCF_001515645.1. Lineage (NCBI taxonomy): Eukaryota > Metazoa > Chordata > Actinopteri > Cypriniformes > Cyprinidae > Sinocyclocheilus > Sinocyclocheilus grahami. The sequence continues at coordinate 962,687 of NW_015505337.1, forward strand.
GAGGCCTCAAGAACTAGGACAGTGCCTTTGTTTCAACTCCCTTTGAGACTTTCTGTGTCTGCTGTTTAGGAGACTGCTGAGGAGGGTCCACATATGCTGTGAAGCCTGGAGGAACTGTCCTCAAGTTATCAGCCAGCCTTGTTTCCTGAGAGTCTGACAAATCTAATACCACATAGGATGTAACATAAAAACTAAATCTGAGGAAAAATTTCAGCATGCAGGCTACAGATAAAAGACAGAGGATTCCCTTCATCTCCCTGGTTTAGTTCCCCGTTGTGATGGCCTGAACTTTGGTTTGGCACTGACATCTTTTATCAGTTTTATCAGATCTTTTATCAGTTACAAAAATTAGAATCATGTCTGACATACCGATATTTTTAGTTGGTATAAAGCAGGGGTGCCCAAACTCGGTCCTGGAGGGCCGGTGTCCTGCAGAGTTTAGCTCCAACTTGCCTTAACACACCTGCTGGTAAGTTTCTAGTATGCCTTGATTAGCTGGTTCAGGTGTGTTTAATTGGGGTTGGAGCTAAACTCTGCAGGACCGAGTTTGGGCACCCCTGGTATAAAGGCTTGCTTTCTTTCCGTGAAATACAGCCAGGTAATTTGATGCTAAAAACATGATAGTTATTAGAAAGAAAACAGTTAAAAGGACAGCTCAGGATATTTTCTTATGTAGGCCTCTCTAATCACCCCCATTTGTGCCACCTTGCTTCCTGTTAAGAATGGTTGGCCACAAGAAGCAAAGGCAGGTGCAATACCTGCCATTATCTAATAATTTTAGATATGCAACTCTATGGCTTTAACCATTAGTTTATCAACGAAATACAAGTTCACACACAGAATTTTAAAGAACATACAACTTCAGAATCTGAGATCTCTGGTCTGGAGTAAATATCAGGGCCCGAGTTTAAGGCTAAAAGTTGCTCATAACTTGCCGAATTAGGAGAAAATCTTAAAAATAATGAGCATCAGTCCTAAATGTAAGACTCCTACATTTTTGATCTAAGAGTATTTCTCAAAGCGTTTTAGCCTAAAACTAGCTCCTAAATCTCTGAAACATTAGGAGTAGTGTCACTAAGACCAAGTCACAAATTATCCTAAAATGGCTGTTGCCGGTGTTGGTTTATCAACGAAATACAAGTTCACACACGCAATTTTAAAGAACATACAACTTCAGAATCTGAGATCTCTGGTCTGGAGTAAATATCAGGGCCCGAGTTTAAGGCTAAAAGTTGCTCATAACTTGCCGAATTAGGAGAAAATCTTAAAAATAATGAACATCAGTCCTAAATGTAAGACTCCTACATTTTTGATCTAAGAGTATTTCTCAAAGCGTTTTAGCCTAAAACTAGCTCCTAAATCTCTGAAACATTAGGAGTAGTGTCACTAAGACCAAGTCACAAATTATCCTAAAATGGCTGTTGCCGGTGTTCTGACAAATAATGCTACCTATCAGATTATGCTACCAACACTGTATTTATCCTACTGTAAGGGTAGGTGTACATGTTAATAAAGCCTCAAACCTTATTAATATCATGCTGGAAGCAAAATCTGATAGGTAGCACTTTTCGCTATCGAATTATGCTACCATTTGTTTTAATTCAGGGTAGCACAAATCGTCAGAACACCGGAACCGAAACATTTTAGAAACGTTTGACGATAATGGGCTTTTAAAAAGGTGTCGCCTTAATCGCGAGGGTATTATGACCGTTGTTTTCATTAACAAGTTCGGCAAGAAGTAACAGCTGTTCTTGCATCCAGTTTGGTTTTCTTTTACGTTTACATGCCTTACTATCAGCCATGATTATTCTACTCTGTTAATTAAAAGGCTGTTTATATGCATATCCACTAATTGTTTATGAGGAGCACACATAAGAGGCTGACAATTAACTGAACATATACTTGTTTAATTAGTGACACTTAGCCTGCATTTTAAAATCTTTATTTGAATGTGCATATTTTTTTATTTTTAAACCTTTATCTGAATATGGCAACATAATATCGCGCTCTACAATATTTCTATGAATAAATCTCTGACAGAGACCCCTCCCCTATTAGCCAATCACTGTGAGCATATTAAGTGAGCATGCTGACATCATCCATAGCAACGAGGTCAACCCTGCCCTCACTCTTAGCTTGCATCCAGTGGGGACATAATTATGGATTATAATGACTTATGCTGTCTTTTTATGCGTTGCACCGCGCCGTGTAAACATAAAACGATGTCTGACTGCATTTGTGATCGGAGAAATGACAAATAACAAGCGCTAGTCTACACTGCTCAAAACTCGCATTTGAATCGTCAGGGCAAATTCTTTATATATCAAAACATACTTACAGTCTGTGAGTCAGAACAGCCGGTATTGTAGTCTACTCTACCAGGATCAGGAAACAGTCCTCCATAAAATGTGCTGCACACATCTGAATATTTGGATTGAACTGTTCTGGAACAGTGTTGTAAATACAACTTAACCACCGATTTCTAGTCGTTTCCTCTTTTGGAAGACCAAACAAAGTAGTTTCGCTTTCACAACAAAACACAGCATCACACACGGCGGCCTAGAGTGAGCAGTGGCTGGCGGATTCGATGAAGGAGTATCCGGCGGGCTTGCGGCAACCACATGTGACGACCCCGGGCTGAACTCCGCTTCGTCCACGGTGAAAGCTGATCCGGTGATCCACAGCGCAAAGTTTATGTATTTCCTCAGCGACCAGCACGGATCAGCTCCAGGCATGATGAAGCGGATATCGTCCTCTTTTGGAAGGCCAAACAAAGTAGTTTCACTTTCACAACGAAACACAGCGTCACACACGGTGGAAGCTTTGTGAATAAGTTTTAAGAGAAAACGCTAGCTAAAAAACTTTTACCTCTATTTAGGAGAACTCTTAGTGGTAAGATAAAATGTTTTGTGAATACAGGCCCAGAGGTGGGATATGGTTAAGGGGTGGGCAAGTACCTTCAACAGCTCCTTCCTGACTACGTCACTATGAGAAGTTATGTAAATATGCTGTTTCTCCTTTTGTGTACCCACAACTCTCTCTGAGGGATTTTGTGATGCAAAGAGGAAACGTTAACATGTACAACTGAATGATCACAACACTCCGAACTCTGGAGTATCTTGAGAGTAAGTTCACAGATACACATACACTTACAGGAGCTAAAAAGAGTTAAATATTATAAAAGTAGCTAAATATTCTACTTTGTAGACAATCCTCACTTTTTGTTTTGCTGAAATTCTGCTGTGCATAGTTGCTTAGTAGTGTGACTTGAATCAAGTTGAACTGGTTGTTTGTTACTGAGCTAGGAACCATTAAGTTAGAGAAAAAGTTTGTTTTGAATAAACCATACCATGATATGCATTACATTCTATTATAATTTCTGATTGGCAGGCTAAGAATATATATATTTTTTAAATCTTTGTTTATATGCACATGTATCATCTTACATTTGACTTAGAGTTTAAAATCCCAGCAGAATCCCAGTTCCGCAGAATGGCAGACATGTCAGTGGAGGAGATGACAACTAAAGCCAACTGTGTAACAGATCAGGTAAGTTTGTTATTTGATTCCACAAGGATGTCTAAGATGAAGATTATGTGAATCCTTCTTGTTCTTTTATTAGTTGCTGTTTTCAAGTTCCTGTAAAATTCCCAGCTCATATGAAAGCAAAGTTCTTTCATTTCTGTAAACTGAAAGTAAAAATATTTATTTTTGCCCCATCTAGTTATTTTCAAATATGGTTTTGTGAGAAGTGTGGAAATAGTTTTGTACAACCATAGTTTATCAGAAGTATCAGTGTGCATTCACTCTTCATTCATCTGAAATATTTAACACATAGTTTTATTTTACAGTTCTTTGTCTCAGCAAGTACTGGTTAACATCTAGCAATCAGACTTTTTTCTTTTAGAATTGCAACAATTCTTATGACAGAATTGGGATAGATAAACTCAGAATTGCAAGAAAAAAGTCACAGTTACCTCATTTATATTCTTTATCACATGGTTTAAACAAGCTTCCATAAATATTTGATGTTAACGTTTGACTAACTGTCCTTTTATGTTTTTCAGTCACTTGAAAGCACTAGACGAATGGTACAAATGACAAATGACGTAAGAGATCTTATTTTAACCAGTTTAACCAATGACACATGAATATAGGCCTACTCCTTAAAAACACCATGAAGAAAACCTATGCCATAATTTATTTAAAATAGTTATTTCATATTATGTATACTTCAAATGTGTATATTTATTATTTATATATAAATACACACACATGCATGTATATATTTCAGGAAAATATGTTATGTTTGTATATTTATATATAATATGAATATAAATATATACATGTAAATACATGCAAGTATTTTCAAAATATATATGTGTATTTATATATACATATAAATATACACAGTACACACATATTATGTTAACAAAAACTTTTATTTTGGATGTGATTAATCGCAATTAATCGTTTGACAGCACTAATATATATATATATATATATATATATATGTGTGTGTGTGTGTGTATATATATACTTTTAGATGCTTTGAGTTGAACTTGAAGCATGTGTATTTTTGCAGAGTTTGAACGTTGGGGTCAAAACAATGACTATGCTAGATGAGCAGGGAGGTGAGTCCTTTATCTCAATGCTCCTGATTTCTGATGTCTAACTCAATATCCCACAATTTGGAGGCCTGTTAACACGCTATAGTTAGCCATGAAGTCTCTCTTAGCTGCAGTCACATTTGCCATTGCTTGGCAAAATTTCATGTCATTTCTGCAAAATTGGGAGTTTAATGTGAAGGTGACAAATTTACAAGCATAGATTTCAACCTGGCTTCAGGTTGGTCATGCGAATTTGCTGCGTTGACCAACAGAAAGCTGCTTGATCTCTGTGTGAGAGATATATAGGCCTAATATACAGTGTTGGGAAGGTTTCTTTGGAAATGTAATAGGTAACAGATTACAAGTTGCCCTATTTAAAATGTAACGTAGTGTAACTATTTCAATTACTTTATTAATGTAACTAATTACATTTGATTACTTTTTGATTACTTTTCTAAATTTCCAATGTTTTCAACTGTTAATCATTTTCAAACATGTAAACCAGGCTTTTTGCACCTTACAGTAGGGGTCTGCGGGGGACAATTTTTTTAGTCCCACTCCCGCAAGGTTATATTCAGCACCCACCCGCTCCCGCTATATATTCACTCTTTGTTCACCCGCTGTCCGCTTAGAATAATTGTCTTCCCGACCCGACCGTTCCGCTAAATTTAGATCTCGTTTCCAGAATCTCACATTTAAATTTCCTCTACTGGAAGAAAGAGAGATAGGCTAACAAATAAAAGTGTAGTCTGCACAAAATAAAAACAACAAAAAAAAAACATTTGCAATCAAGATAAAAAAGCCAGAGGTGAATGTAAACCAGATTTGTCCCAGACTCTGTTGCCATCTGTGAAGCCAAGCATAAGAATAGCCTACTAATGTCAATTTGTTAACCCACAGTAACACATTTGAACAGATTAATCGCATATTTTCGTTTGCTGCATGCTTTTAAAAACACAATAACATTTTTTTTAGGAAAAAACAAAAAGATACGTCTTGTATAAGTTG